>NW_010339478.1:29483-39165 GCF_000700745.2 Antrostomus carolinensis | reverse complement strand
CCCTCTGAAGGAATGTTCTTGGGTTTGCAGATGGACTCGGGGGGTGGTCTGCTGCCTCCCTTTCTCCTGAGATCTCTCGGATATGCTGTTTTTCAGAGCTCTGTGACTCTCAGCTCTGCGCCAAACCTCTCGGTAGATGGTTCACAGAACTGTCCCCCTTTGTGTCGCCGCCAGCAGAGGCCACTGAAGACCCTCCCTCAGCGAGGCTTTCTCAGCACTGCTCAATACGGTAGTAGAAAACTAATAATGCTTATTAGCTATAAACACATTTTTCTGTCATTTAAATAATTCATCAGCTTCTACCTCATAACTAGGTGCAACGTGTTGCCGGACTGGGTCTGCCAGCCTCACAGCAGGGATGGTTTTTGAAGCCACACCAGTATCCAGAGGGGTCTGTCTCATGTGGAGCAACCCCCTCTCTGTCCCGCCCACAAATAAACACATGGTGCCTAAATATCTGCTTAGAAGCAGTAGAGAAATGTTTTTGTAGTGACATCTTGTAAGGCAGTAGCTCAACAGCTTTACAGTTGGTCAAAATATTTTCAGTGCTTGTAATTAAAAAAAAAAAAAAAAGACAATTTTTTGAAGACTTTCACGCTTCCCAGGGAGCAGCTGTGGATACTCCATGAGGTTCAAAGGGACACGTCTGAGTGCTTGGCTGAGTG
Organism: Antrostomus carolinensis; assembly: GCF_000700745.2. NCBI lineage: Eukaryota > Metazoa > Chordata > Aves > Caprimulgiformes > Caprimulgidae > Antrostomus > Antrostomus carolinensis. Next base: position 38,500 of record NW_010339478.1, on the reverse strand, counting down.
AAATCTTCATCGGGAAGTACACAAGGTGCCAAAGGAGAGGTCTGCAGAGATGTGAATAATTACACTCACAATTAGTTCAAAGTGTTTCCACGTGCTTTCTGGCAGGGACGTTTCTGGTGTAATCTGTGCAGCTCTCGTCTCGTCCGTCCCTGACTGTGAAACAAAACCTGTAGCTGTTCTTCTGGGAGCTGATGGGGAGAAGCCCAATGCTCTGGGCTGTGCTGGGTGGTAGATGCAGGTAGAGGTGCTCCAGGGCTCACAGCAGTGGGTGTGTTTGCAGTGGGAACTTGTTTCTCTTCTCTTGTGTTCACCAGACTGTTTTCCTGCTATTTTTCTGGGTTCCCCCCTCCCCTCCCAGTGTTTCCTGGTTTATTTGTTTCTTCCTTTCAGAGTTGGATTTATTTTCCTTTCAGTTGTAGGTCTCTGAAACTTTCTCTGGCTGAATTTTAGCAACCTTGACATTTGGCTGAACCTTTCTTTTACTTTGGCTTCTCACTCTGGATCCCATTTGTAAGGTCAGTTCTTCCCGGCACAGCAAAAATTAATTTCCTTAATAGATTTAATTGCCCACTTTTATTTTTTGTTCCAGTACTTTTTACTCAAGCTGGACTAATGTGAAGTGTTGTAACAGCACCTCTGCTCATATAGATCTGACATGCAGAATGACAAAACCCATTAGGAAATGGGTTGATGAATCATCTCATCCATCTCCAGCTGAGCAGAGGTCAAAGGAATCCCTTCTCCTCAGGGAACAGCTTCCTTCTCAGTTAACCTGATGTTGCAACTCACACTGTCTACAACTACCTGAAAGGAGGGTGGAGAGAGGTGGGGGTGGATCTGTCCAACCAAGGACCAAGGGACAGGACAAGAGGAAATGGGCTCCAGTTGTGCCCAGGGCAGTTGAGATGGGATGTGAGGAAGAATTTCTTTGCTGAAAGGGTTCTGAGGCATTGGAAGGGGTTGCCCAGGGCAGTGGTGGAGTCCCCATCCCTGGAGGGATTGAAGAGTCGTGTAGACACAGTGCTGAGGGACATGGGTTAGTCATAGGGGACTTGTCAGTGTTGGGTTCATGGTTGGACTCGAGGAGCTTAAAGGGCTTTTCCAATCGAGGCCATTCTGGGATTCTGTGACATGGCATAAAAACAGAAACTCCAGAGGAAAAGGTGGGGATGTGTGAGAATAGCAAAGGCTGAATGAGCTGGGAAAGGCCTGGAAATTCTGCTGCAGCTACAGCTTGAAGTTTGCCTGAAAGACTTGCCTTCCTAACCTGCCTCCCCCAAAAACAGGAGATAATTTTGCACAGTGAAGCTTTTGATGAGATTTTTAATTATTCTCCTGGGCGAGAAAACAACGTCAGCCCAGGTTTATTGTGATAAATTGTGACTGCTATCCCCAGTCGCTCATCAAATGGGATTTATAATTAGGGATTTCTTGAGTTAACTATGAGAGGTGACGCTGACTCCTTTGAAGTGACTGTCAGAGTTTGTCACTGGAGACCTTCCCCACTGCTGAAGTGGCCCGTGCGGGATGCGCACGCAAGAGCGTTCGCTGACTGGCTGCAGCAATGGAGCGAGCGCTGAGCGTGGCTGGGCGTCCAGGAGTGCAGCAAGGATGTTTTCCTTGCTCTCCAACATGAGTTGCCCTGTGTTCTGACTGTCTTTACTGTGCCTCTAATGTGCTTTGATTTTATTGATACAAACCTAATGAATGGCGCATGATTTGGAGAGAAGGATAATCTCTGCCTCTCGTTGTCTGATTCAGCGCTTGGATGCTCGGTGACAGATCAGAACTCGCTCCTGCAGATGCTGCAGAGGCAGAGAACCAAACCCCAGCAGCTGCCCCCATGCCCCGCTGCCGAGCAGGAACCCACACATGGGTGTAGGCAGGACTGGGGGAAGGCCACGGGCTGGGGACAGTGCACGCCAGCTTCACTGGACACTTTCCTGTGCAACCTTTTTTTTGGCAGGGTGGCTGGGCTGGATGATCTCCTGAGGTCCTTTCCACCCCCACCAGTCTGTGATTCTGTGATTCAGAAGCCCTGGTGTCAGCAGTAGTCTCGTGAGGGAGTGTTTTTATCTGTGCTTTGCAAATGCAAATGGTTGATGTTGGTTCTTTGCCTGGTTTTCAGTGGTTTGTGTTCAGGAAGAGCTTTGCTTGAAACCATTGATTTTCATTTGCGTGGCAGGAGCGACAGGGAGAGCGGTTTGAGGGTCATGTGTGGAGGAAGGCAAAGCCACCAAGATACCTGAATCTAGAGGTAGAAAACAAAGCATTAAAACAAAGGTTGCATCTGCTTCCCAAAGTTTGAGTTGACATTTCCAGGCAGTCAGAGTTGTTCGACAAGCTCAGCAGGTCCCTGTCATAGACTGCATGTGTCACATCAGTCACATTTCATGGGATGTCCAAGCCGTGTTCCTCCAGGCTTTGTGCCTGCTGGTCAATTTGGTTTATCAACATTTTCAATAAAAAATTCAAGCTGGTGTGAGAAAAGTCAAAATGTTTGTGTTTGAACTGACAGACGTTCTGTTTCTTTATGTAACTGATGTTCAGAGGAATAGCAGGTCTTTCAAAACATCCAGAAATGGCGATGCCAGAGGGCCCAGGCTGTACAGCTTGCTGCTACCTCGAGGCTGATACTGATAAGGAATATTTTTTTTAAAAGGCTAAAAAAAGCAATTTTTTGTTGGGAAGATTTGTACTGGCAGAGCTTTTTCCAAGCAGTTTTTGAGAACCATATGTTCTCAGCATTTCTGCTCTTGACATCACCCCAGGCTGATGCTTCATTTCCAGCTTCCCTGGCAGGCTGTGAGAAGGTCCCACATCAACCACTCTGCAGGGACATTAAATGGTACTTTTCGAGCCACCTCCCAGAGCACTCTGTGACTGTTCCTAATCATCTCCCATTATTTGGTGATGGGGTGTCACAGAGGACGTGCAAAGGGCACTGGACAACAAAATTGCCAACTCAGCTCTCGTGCTTGTGAGTCCGAGTGAGTCAGGCCGAGTCCCGGGCTTGGCACAGAGACCGATGTAATTGCAATTAGCGTTTTATCTGGCCTATTGATTCCACCAAAATCCTGGCAGCAGTGTTTGGACACTTTAATTTGCAAACAGATGCCTCCAGCAGCTGCTTTCCCTGTGCTGATGTCTTCACCTCGAAACAGCGACGGGGCGGTCGTACGAGCCCTGGCAGTGCGATGCAGGGCCCTGCCCAGGCTGGGTTGCTCCGTTTGGAGGTGGCTCTCCATGAGGGGATCCAACCCATCGGTTCTGCTGAGAGAGTGGAAAGAGGTCTGTGAGGCCAGCAAGACCTACTTCCATTGCCCGTGTTAAATTCAAATACCCTGTTGTGCTGATGCACTGGAAGGATGCATTTTAAAGAGTTTTCTTGCTTTCCAGTCTTGGTTTTAAGTGGGTTTAGGTGAAGTGAAGGCTTAAATTAGTTATTCCTTTCTATCTTACTGATATGTTTCCTTTTAAAAATGTACTTACGTATAATAAGACATTGTATTTGCATGCGGTGAATTTTCTAGTTGTTTTTCTTCTCTCAAATCAAACAGTTATATTTTTGTCATCCAAATGCAGCCATAAGCAGGTCTTCAAAACCTGCAGTATCACTAGTTAGTAACATTTCTATTTGCAGATTAAAATCTCACTTCAGATATAAACACATCTGCCTTGTGAAACCATCCCAGTGATTTTTGCTAAGCATCATTTTCAACTTTTGTAACCCCAAACATGTTGCATTTAATTCCTTCCAGTTCTTTCCCAGTAGACAGCCCTACGGTAATAGTGGCGATGCAGCTTTGCACTGTGAAGTTATTACTGTCTTTGCGTGTCCCTCTGCAAGGTTTTTCTTTTACAGTCACTTTGAAGTCTATAGTTTAAATAAAAGAGGTCACTCTGCTTTCTTGCCAACATAGACAGGAGTATGATTTGCATGTCTAAATAAACAAATCTGTTATGCATAATAACTCCTGTCAGAAACAATGCACTGCCTGGTCCCATTTTCAGCTGGTGGTTTCAGGATGAATTTATTGATAAATTGAGAGCTCAGTCCTGAAGTCTCTGCCAAGTTTTGAGGGAGATCTGAAAGCTGACCAAGAAAAGTGAATTTCTGTGTTCAGGATAGCAACTGACCTCTGGGAATCTCTAATAGCACCCTCCTGCCTTGGAAGACTTGTGAAGATCAGCAGGTTGAGAAAGGATGGCAGCTCGGGGCCGTGCCAGCCGCGTCGCGGTGCCCTGGGAGGAGCAGTGAGCTGGTGCTTGGTGCTCGGGTGGTGGGAAGAGGGAGGAAGGAGCCACAGGTGCAGCAGGACAGGAGGTTGGGATGTTCGGGGTGAGAGGGCTCAGCACAGAGAGGACCACGCTGATGGAGGTCCCACCTGCATGGAGATGTCCAGGCTGTGTGAGCTGGTCATGCTGCTGCCAGCCCCACCTGCCACAGCTGTGCTGGTGGCTCTGTTGGAAGGGACCTTCAAACCCTGGAGCTCCACGGGAGATGGGCAGAGGACAGGAAGTGACAGCACGGCGGGGAATTCGTTTGACTGCTGCAGGGTTGGCTTTTTCCATTGTAAAGTTTCTGTGTTGAAAGGAATAGAGGTAAAAATAAAAATCCCTGCTAGGTCAGGGGCACATCCAGCCATCGCTTTCACCACTGAACATCACCTTAGGCCAGGTAGGTCTGGTGAAGAAAGCTGCCTGTCTTCCCTAGAAATAACCCTGGAGGAGGAGGAAACTGTTTTATGTCCCTGCTCCCTTGTGCCTTTCCAGAGATTCAGGAACACTGTTCACACCGTTTTGTTGTTTATCAGCCTAGAAATTGTGTATTCATTTAAAATAAACCAGGAAGGCTCTGCTGCAGTGTTTTCATGGTGAGATGGGACTTTTGCAGGCTTCATTGTCATGCAGCGTATGGTACTGCAAAGGAAAAAAGGAGTATGAAGAAATTACTCAGCCAAACAGAAGAAACCCTTTTATTCCCATCAGTTTTGATTGAAGGTGGGAGGTAGTGGAAGCAACACAGTAAAAGCTAATTCAAAATATTGCTGCAGATGATAACTCTTGGCTTCATTTTTCTGCAGAGAGACTATATCCCCTTAAAATAAATAAATATTTCTAAAATCTTAGCGCATTTTATGGGCAGACAGCAAAGGAATTGGAGTGGAGATCTGGCTGAGCTGAACAGTCTGGAGGAAACTCCAGCAGCTGGGAGTGTGTCTTTTTAAATGAGCTGCAGTGGGTTTAAGCATTCACGTTTGAAAGATACCAATCTGTCAGGCAAAAAATGGTCAGAAGGCAAAAATTCCCATTTATTCAGCAGATATTGCAGGTGCAGGTGGCAGCCTTGGCAGAACGGGCTGTGGGGCAGCACACGCCCGGTGCCGTGTCTGGACTGACCTCCTCGGGGCAGAACCTCCGTTTCCAAAGAGGTAAGGACAGAGGCTGATATTCCTTCATGAAGAGACGGGTGGTGACTCTTGGAGGCACAACACTTTTCCCATGTTCCCTCTGTTTGGTGTGTGGAATTTGGCTGCAGCTTCTGTCCAAGAGAAACAACTGATTTCTACAGAATGGAGTAACAAATGGAGAAATCGCCTCCCTTTGGCTGCTGCCTCCTTCCTCCAGTCTCCCTTTGATTAAATGGCAGTCTTGTTGCCTTGTCTGATATAACAAATGGCTCGTTCAACTTGTCATTTAATGCCACCAGAAGGGTGATTGACAATCCCTTCGCAGTGCTCTGTGATTTGGAATTAAATGCAATCAGACTGCATGCATGTTTTATACTGAAAAACAGCTTTGGGGAAGTTCCCCCAGAATTTCACCTAATGGGAAAGAATAAGATCCTTTTCTTCTCCTGGAGAAAAGGAGGCTGAGGGGAGACCTTCTGGCTCTCTCCAACTCCCTGAAAGGAGGGTGGAGAGAGGTGGGGGCAGGCCATCATGATTGATAAGACAATAAAAATCCTTCTAACGGTTTCTGAGGTCTTGCTGCTGTTAATTATAGTCGAGCAATTCACCGTAAGCTGCTCTCTGTGGGTTACAGCACTTGCCCTCCATTGCAATGCAAAGCTCATGCACGTGTGCTTATTTCTTGATGTACTTTATATAGGAGGCAGCAAACAAGTGACCAGCTGAACTGTGTTAATTTAGGGAGGAGGAGAGTGCACGAGATGTGTGGGTTTGGGATCATTCTCTGTGCAGTTATCGAGTGTAACAAGCTTTGTTTGGAAAACGCACATGTCATCTGGCCTTGAGATGGGCAAAGCTCTTGGGAAGGGCTGGTGGTTTATCTGGAGAAGCTCTCCTGTGTGGCTGCAGCCTGAGGACTTGTCCAGCAGAAGCCACTGTGGTTCTGGTGGTCCCCAACCTCGGAGGGGCAGGACAGCTTCCCCGACCCTGACCCGTGGTGGGGACTGTTCATGAGTAGTCCTGCTGACTGCTCTCCATGCTATGCTTGGGCATGGGCTGGATAATTTAAGGGCTAACAATAATAATAATAAAGTTCAGTAATAACGATGCTCAGTGTGTGCTGTTGGTATTTGAATTGTATCTGCATGTTGTGTTGTTTTTTTAATAGAAGTGTGTGTTATATACATACATCATGAAAGTCTCTTATGTAGAAAGACTGTACTTGTGAGGTTGAGTAGATGTGGGTTGATCTGGTTGACTTTACAGTTTGAGTGCAGGTTCTTAAGACAACCAGAGCCAACAGCCTCCTGTCAGGTGGTGTGTCCTGGCTGGGCTTTTTCTTAACCAAGAGTAAGTTTCCCACAGAGATGGTTTGGGTGTGGGAACGTGTCCCTGCTCAGGGAGGAGGCTGGGGGATGCTGCAGCATTAGGGGGTCAATTTGCAGGCTCCTTGGTTAAAGCTTTCTCCAAACATTTCAAAAGCCATGATGTGGTCACCTGCTGCTAACTTGAGCTCGCAGGTGGCATCCCAGCTCTGTGACCTGGGAAAAAACATTGCTTTATTAAGATAAAATATGGAGTATGGTGCTACTAAAAATTAGCACCACTCGGTATTATTTTAGTCAAAAGTCTGAATCAGAATGGGCAAAACATTTGTTCATTTAAATGGGGAAATAGCGAGAGGTACAACAAAATGGTCCAGATTCGTTCTGGTGTGCTGGTCACTGGCTGTGCAGCCCACTCTGCTCTTCACTCACTGAAGGCTCTGAAGTCTCTGCCACTCCTCGCAGAGAACGCAGAATCTGGTAAAAAGTGCTTGTTTTCTCTCTCTGAAGATCTGAACTGTTATTTTCCTAACGGCGTTTGAACCTCCCGTGTCCCCAGGAATGTGTTATCCTGGCCAAGCATATGGTTGCTATAACTACAGCCTGCTTTGCCTCTGACATCCTCTTCAGTATGTGCAGATGCCTGAGCTAGCAGTGAGCTCTGCACAGAAATTCATAGCTCCTTCATTATGTGTTATCTTTCTGCTTGCTGTTCCAAATGACAATGGCTTATTGGTTACCTGCTGCCCAGAAAATACATAGAGTTCTTTAATTTTTTAAAATTTCAGATTGGGTGACATAAGACTAAATTGGGATAAATTAATAAATTGGGAAATAAACCAGACATTATGAGCTAGAAGTAAATGAATAATAAATGAGAGAATAAGTCAGACATTAAGACATCAGCAATGTTCTGTCATCTTTGTATGAAAAAACATTGCTGCATTCTTTTGTTTGGGTAATAGTCCAAAGAAAAAAGCTGCATTCGCAAATACCAAATCCTGCTGCACTTTGCACATAATTGAAAGATCTGAAAATGAAAGAATCCTTTGATTTTCAGAAAAGAGAGGGAAAATTACTCCAAATAGTGAACCTAATTTGAGTGACAAAGTGGGCTCTGGTGGAGCTTTCCTTGGGCTTGCTGCTCATCAAGTTCAGATTTTACCTGCCAGTAAAACCACGAGGAACAGTTTCAAAAGAAACCCCCCAAAACAAATGGCAGTGACTCATCCAGTGTCACCAAGGCACCATGCTGGCAATATTTACATCAGTTCTCAACAGAGGAATCATTTTGAGGTTCTTCCAGGCTGTCGTAGAGTTAATTCATCATCTGCATTGTTTGTTCCAGAACTTTGTTAATTGCTGGCTCCCATTGCTCTGGGTTGGATTCCCACCCATCAATAGGAGTTTGGGAAAACATTGACAAATGACAGACAGATCTGAGGGCTGGCACAGCCAAATGCTGGCACTTTGGCATTCACTGGTTTACTGTTTAGAACTTGTTGTTCTCCAGTCTGTTTTGTATGACTTGGGCAGCCCAGACTGCGGTGAGTGATGAAAAGCCACCTCTGATGTGGTGGTGGTGACCACTGTAGCCTCTGCCCTAAAACAGCTTTGACCTTTTGCTAAGTTAGTGGTTGTCAGTATTTCCTAAGTCAGTTCCATGTTCTTTGTGGCTCCATAATTTCCTGTCTGGTTGTTGATACAGTTACTGGCAGTGTATTTCTGCTCATCTCAAAATAGATACACATGATACAGTCTAAGAACTTAATCTTAAAATCATGGAGGAAAAAAATCATTAAATCATTAATCCTCTCTTTCAGAGGTTTCAGCTATGTTAATAATATAAGCTTCAGAAATAGTAGCTGAATAAATAACATGACATTAATGATCTTAAGAGGAGATAACATCGGGCCAAACATGTGGGCTGCTTTCCTCCTCCTTCTGTTTTTCCCCTTAATTAGACACGACTAAATACCATGATTTTCAGTTCATTATTTTTTCTCCATCACTCTGTTGCTAATGGTCTTGTCCACAGTCTTTGTTGGAAGGACATGGAAGCACAGACCCCTTTCCTTGAAAAATCTGATGTGCCAGGTCAGGCTGGGGTGCAGGTGTAGCTCTGGGTGTCCCCTGGGGTCAGGTGCTCCTCAGGGTGCTCCGTGGTGCCAGGTCTGTGCACAGGTGCAGAGCTGGGTCTGTTCAGCAGCTGGAACAGCGCTGGGGTTGGGTTCAGCTGGGATTTGTGAGGAGAGAAACGCTGAGAACATCCCCATGT
>NW_010339478.1:12414-29257 GCF_000700745.2 Antrostomus carolinensis | reverse complement strand
CGGGATTGTGCCTCCTGCGGGATCGTGATCTGGGAACGGGCCGGGCTTGGTGGGTGGGTGCTGAGCAATGGCACTGGGTGTCACTTATCTACATATTTTATTACTAATATTATCATCATTACTATTTTAATATAATTATTATTTTAAGTTTTCTTTTATTTCCATGATTAAATGGTTCTTCTCTCACCCTACAAGTCTCCTTCCCCTTGCCCCCCAATTCCCTCCCCTGTCTCCTGGGTAGGAGTGAGCGAGCAGCTGGGTTTGTCTGCCAGCCCAGTGCTCCCAGTGCCACCACCACTGCCATCGTGAGATGACACATTGAGAAATGGGGGTTTGTACCTGCAGATAGAAACAGTACAAATGAGTAGCTTGTTATTATGTGGAACTCTTAGAAATAAAGAAGCCAATGTGGAATAACACCTCCTAGAAGTGATTATTGTGACAGCAGAGTCTTTTGGAAGCGCTGCGCACTGTTCAGCACACCCCGCGTCTCTCCAGCTTCGCTCGTTTGCTGGCGCACACGTTGCGGGTGAAGCTGTCAGGGTTGTCACACTGGGGCAGCCGTGCAGTCAGGAACCTTTTTAGTGCTCGGCGAAGCGTGCAATCGGAATTACCCGACATGAACACAGTCTTTCTTGGGATATGTAAATAAACGCACAAAGAATGCCTTTCTGTGTAATTCACTTGTTCCTGATAATACTTGTTTGTGTGGAGGATAATAAAGTGTAATCATTGTTGAATTCATCAATGAAGTTAATCCCTGGTATCTGTCATAAATATGGAAAGATTTTGAAAGCTGCTGAGTCCAAGGCTGGGTTGTAAGTGTGTCCTGCTCGAAACTGGAAAGAAAGATTCTGTAAAGGCTCATGGTGACCCTGAGGACCCTGCCCCGTGTCAGGTGGAGTGGCAGGAGGCAGTTGTGGGTGTGCTGCACAGAACATGCAAAAATAAATCAGATATTCTGAGCTCTGTCATTAGGCTGCCACTTCAATGTGATGTCAAATATTATTTCCCTTTCCTGATACTAACCTGTGTTTCTTTTCTTTTTGAGTTAATATTTCACATGGAACACTGTTTAGATGTTTTGTGTGTGTGGACATGTAATGCACCAAATGAAAAGACAAGTGTACGTTATAAAAACAAAATTGCTAGGAGACACATAGCACTAAAAATCTTTACTGTTCAGAAGAAGCAAATTCCTATGTACATTTTCAATTCAGTAAAGTAGTGAGAAAAAAAAATATTAGTAAAACAAAAGATTCCGATTATTTGGTGTTGTGAGAACCATGAACAATTTTTGCTGTGCTCTTTCTGTATGACCATGAAAGATTAACAAAAAGCAAGTTCGATTGGCAACTTCTAGAATAACCTCAGAAGACGTAGGAGAATATTTGAAGTTGGAATTTCAACCCAGTTCAGTACCTGCAGCCTCTAAAAGGATAGAGTGTAGCAATAACAGGAACTGTAATAAAACCGTGGGCCTATTTACAGCAGTTCTTTGTGGAATCCCCATGAATTTTGTAACATCAAAGACCATATTTGCTGCTGGGACACCATGATGATGATGATGATGATTCTTCAGTTCAGAGTTATTAGCCATTGCCTTGCTTTCACCACTGTCCCGTTTCCTTCGGGCAGTTTGTACCTGCCGGCAGACGAGTGCTCGCTTCACAGCACGTGGACATCTCTTCTGTTCCAACGTGACCTTTGGAGCTACCAGAGCACTTCAGACACACGCTTCTCACTGCAATTACATGATCCATTGAAGATTAAGTGAGATGCTGTTATGTGTTAAATACTGTTATGCTTTAGCAATTACTGTTCTGGCAGAACTGCAGCGGGTAAGTCCAGAGGGCAACACAAAATTACACTCTAGCGTAGGGCAATGAGGGGGAATGGATGCAACAGAAGTAGACAAGCTCTTAATGCCCATATTAATATTTTTATTTCCACTTAATTCCCTAAGTAATCTTACTTGCATGGTGATACTTCTCAAGGAGTATGTTAATAGTTTAAAAAAGTAACTTCGTCCTTAAATAGATAATTCAAACTAATTTGGTCAGGTCCCTGAGATGAACAGCCCTGCGTGTGAGGAGTGAAGAGCTTGAGGTGCCAATACCTTTCCTTAACATCAGCAAAGAAAACTTTTTAAATTATTATTTTCTGCGGGAAACTTTTTATGTGAATACACCTATTGTGGAGCTTTGGAAGAGAGATGAAGTGAGGTCAGCCAAATTGCAGATAGAATAAACTGGCACGTGCCATGGACCACTGGCTCACGGTAACGCCGGGTTCTGGAGCCTGTCACCAAAAACCATTTGCAAGACAAAGCAGTGGCCGGGTTTTCCTGCCGTGGGCAGTGGGCTGGTTGGACTCTGTCCAGCCGTGGTGCTTGGCACAAGCCAGCCGGCTCCTCGGGCAGAGGGAAGCACTCGCATCAGGAAGTACAGCCTCAGAGTCAGGGCTGCGTGCAGGGAATTATCCAGCCCGTTTGATGCAAAGGGTCAGTGTCCTTTAGCAGAGATCCCTTCGGGCCTTAGTGGTTCCCGAGTTAGCTGCATTGTGCTGAGCCCGTCGTTCCCGTGGGACACACTGGGCAGCAGTTGCTAACGGGGCTGGTGCACCTCTGGCTGCCAGAGGAGAGGGAGGGACCGCGGGCGGCTCTGCACGGGGTCCTCCTCTGTCATCTGCCTGTCCAGATTTCGGGGATCAGTCAGTAAAAGGCACTGGCTGTATTCCACACCCACCATGAGGTGCTTTTTCTCTCTTTCTAGCCTAAATGAAACCATTAGAGCCTGTCAGGTTGGTGGGAAGTGAAGCAGTGGGGGGAACGTGCCTGTCATCGCTGCTGAAAGCCTCGAAACTCGTCTGTGGATATTTTTACCTGCAAAATCCTTTGCATCGCTTCAGATCCTGGCTTGTTCCGTGTAACGTTGCATCTCACTGTGTTCAGCGATAGCCTGATGTGATCAGACATAGCACGATATGATGCTTTCTCAGTGAGTAAATGCAGACGAGGTCACAAATTGAAAGTGACGCTTCAGAATTACAATTTGATGTATTCTTATAAAACACAGACCTGATCGTGAGCACTGCTTGAGCCAGGGTGCTGACTGTTATCTGTGTGTTCCCAGGGCTCTGCTGATCCCCTGGATCTCTGTGTGCTTGTGGGTTTGGCAGGGTAGAGCATCCTGTTAAACCAAGCCTGGGGCAGAGAGAGAAGGGTCCTGAGTGCGGCTGTCCCCACCACACATCTGTCCCGTGCAGGGCTCCAGCTTTTGTAAACACACGTTGCTGTCTAAATGCTCCCTTTGCCACATGTGCTGGGTGACTGTCAGTGTGTGACACGGGTCATTAGTGTAACTGAAACAGAGTCAGTTCTTGGTTTAGTTGCATTTTGAAGAAAGGAAGATGAGAGGTTGGAAAGTCTTCCCTGCAGCTGAGGGTTGTGACTTCTCTCGGTGATGCTGTAAGCCGTCTCTGCTGTACAGTGAAATGTGTTATTTTCCCTCTGGCTCATGCCCTTTGCCAAAGATCACGGATCTTTAACCCACCCTGTTAACCCAGGACATCGTCCTTGGCGAGGGCTGCTCTGAGCTCTCATGTTCTGCAGGGCCAGGGTCAGGACCTCGGCTGGCAGCACCGTGACTGATGTACCCAGTCAATACATCTGCCCACGGGAGCACCGGGGTAGGTCTGCAGGCAAATGCAGAGGGTTAAAGCAGGAAGCCATTGTGTCCTGGAGGCCCAGTACGTTGAGTTGGGTCAGGTAATTTTTCTTCTCTCTCTCAGCTCCCCTGTAAAATGGGGTAGAGTCACAGAATCATAGTGTTGTGAGTTGGAAGGGACCCACAAGGATGATGGAGTCCAACTCCTGTCCCGGCACAGGACAAGCCCAACATTCACACCATGTCCCTGAGGACCTTGGCCAAATGCTGCTGGAGTCTTGTCAGGCTTGGTGCCATGAGCCCCTCCCTGGGGACCCTGTTCCAGTGCTCCACCACCCTCTGCCTCAAGAACCTTTTCCTCATGGCCAACCTCACCCTCCCCTGCCACATCTTCCTGCCATTCCCTCTGCTCCTGGCATTCGTTGGTGGCCAGAGAGAAGAGATCAGCGCCTGCCCCTCCTCTTCCCCTTGGGAGGAAGTTCTAGACCATGATGAGATCTCCTCTCAGTCTCCTCTTCTCCAGGCTGAACAAACCAAGTGACTTCAGCCTCTCCTCACACCCTTCCCCTCTAAACCCTTCCCCAATCTTGTATTTCTCTTCATCTTCTGGCTGCCTGGCACATCTTCCCAGATTCTCACAGGCTTGGTGTGTAACCTGCCTCTTAGTGATTCTTTCCTAGAGCCCCTTGAAGAAAAGGGCTTTTATTGCAACGTATAGATTTAGTATAAGAAAAACAATCTGGTTACATAATTGTATGGTGACAAATTTAGCTCCTAGTTAAAGATCATTAACAAAGGAGGTAATTAACCGTGGGAGCAACCTGACAGCAGCGTGATGGATTCTCTGCCTCACCCTGCTTGAAGTCAAACCCGAATGTTCCTGGAGGCGAGGAGAGGGCTCTGTCCTGGCAGGGGAGGGCTGGCGAGGAGCAGCCTGCCGCGGTGAGCCTGGCACAGCCACGTGCTGCTGCTGGAGGGCTCGGTTTGGTTTGGTGGCCCATCTCCAACTGGGTGGTTTCTTCAGACCATGAGCTGCCTGACTGGACCCAGCAGCCTCGTGCCTCCTCCTGAGGTCAGCTCTGGGTTGTGCAGTGCTGTAGGGTTGGGTGCTTTATGTACATGCAAATATTTTTGTTCTTGCCACTTTGCATGTAGAAACCACGCTGTGTGCTAGCACTTGGTCACCCCATCCCACATCATTCCAGTAAGAATAAGCCTCAGGGGAACAATTTTGTTTAGGTTCAAATGTAAATCCCAAAGGACATCATAGGACAATGCAGCAGTGGAGGACCAGATCTTCCACTGGTGCAACCTCTAATATCCCCATTAACTTCAGCCAAATCAATGGATACTGGAGGAACCACACAGAAGGACCTGCCAGTAACTGATCATGATTATCATGGTGAACTGGGACACAGTCTGGCTCTTAGTAGAGGAGTAACTAAATCAAGTTAGCATTCTCATTTTAGATTAGCATAAATAAAACAGCTGGACCTTTTATTTCAGACAACCTGTCTCCCAAAGAAAAGCCATTTGACATATTTTTTCTGTGCACATTTAGATTTAAAATCGTGTCTGCAGCTTGGATGTATACGGTAAGAGCATGGCTTTGCTATTTTCCTTGGAAGAAAACTTTCTTCTTCTTCTAATTAATAACAATAAAACCAGCACCAGAAGAATAAACGTTGGCCTTTATTCACTAGTAGCTCCTCTTCTCTCCTCACTTGGATGGATCTGCAGAAAAGATGAGTTACTGTGGTGTAGCCACCTTCGTACAAGCCCATGGAAAGAATCTGTTTGGAAAGAGGGTCGTGGAGATTAGCGAAGCCAAAAGAATCAAGGGAAAGTCACAATTAAGCCTGTTGCTTTGTTGTTTATTGTGCCTGTTGTACCCCATCACCACAGGCATCCTAGGGCAGTAGCTGGTCTGTGAGCGAGCTGATGTTTGGGTGATTGCAGGTACCTAAGCCGAGTGGAAGTGGCTCGTTGTGGATTGCCAGTCTATTAAAGACAAAGCTTATCTGCCTTTTAAAGCCAGCTTAGCAAGAATAATCATTTAAATCCAAGTAGCACTAGATCAGTCAAAACCGGATAGAATATGATGAGGCAGAGCCGTTAGGATCCTTGAGACAATGTCATACCCCTGCCCGGCTGTTAAATGACGTGGCTTTGCACGGCGCTGTGTCAGCTCAGGTCCCAGGGGCAGGGACAGGCAGATCTCATAGCCTGGTCTCCAGCCAGGATCTGTTGTTGGCAGTGTGATCTGATCATTTTAATTTAAACAGCTAATTCTGGCTGGGAATCTGTTTGTTGTACATGGTTTAGGCTTTATATCACAGTGCCCCTGAGAAGCAGGCACAGGGCATCGTCCCCTCTGTTTGACGTGGGCAATGCCTCGTTGCAGCAGATCTGCTCCTGCTCTGGCACAGCCTGGGTGATGCTGATAAACCTTTCAAGAGGCCAATACCTACAGAGATGCCAGGGCTGGAGCTCTGTGCCCCGGCGGTGGTGCCGGGCTGGTGGCCGAGCGGTGCTGTGGGAGGGTGGTCTGGTCCCAGGAACCCACCAGCGCTCACTACAGCTCCAGTGAGAGAACTAGTGGGGTTTGTAGCGGTGCCTTCATCTTCTTTAGAGTGGAGATGACTCCACTTCATTTTAAGTAAGGGGAGGAATGGAGCAATTTACATGTGCTTGTATATTTAGCATGAATTATGCAAAGAGGAGAAGATCCCTCTCAACCTCCTGCGCACATGACCTGCATTTTGTGCAGGAATCAGGAATTCACTGCTGAGCTGGCAGGGAGAGGCCTTTGGAAAATAGAAGATCATTTCAAATAGAGTCTCTTTGCCTCAGATGTATCAGATGAGCTTTCCAAATACATTTGAGCTCATAATGGGACAAAACCATCCATTTGATTCCTTCAGGTTCCTGCTGGACTCTTTCATCCTTAAAATCTCCTTTTTTAAAAGTCTGGAGCAGCCCGTGCACCAGCCATGCTAAGTTTTTCACACACAGTCTTGGCAGAATCTCTTTGCTTGAAAATATTTCTGTGTGTTTGCATTTATTAAAACAAATAAGCACTGTGAAATCCTAGTTTAGTTAGGTTATGAACGATTTGCTTATTTTGTTCCATATTTGTGCAGCTGCCAATATTACGTATTCATAGTTGTGGCTCAGACCAGCTTGTGTCATTCAAATAAGTAATGCTGGTAAATTTAATTAAAGAAGTTAATCATGTTTTTGTCGTGATCTGACGTGGTTATTCCACCCACACTGCAAGGAGGAAGCTGGGACCGGGCTCACAGGGGAGCTGAGGGTTGTAATAGTGGTAAATAATTTGTTGGATTTATGCAGGTGAACCTGTGTTCAGGGAGAAAAAAGGAGAAGGTAGGAAATTCAGCCTTTTTGCCTTTGTTTGGATTGCAAACTCACAGACAGGACTGGACTGTCTCTCGTTTGGCCTTTTAATGACACGTACCAGGCTGAGAACTAGAGGCTGAGCCCAGAAGCCAGGGTTTGTGTTGCCCTGGGAGAGCACTGAACTGGCCCAGGGAGCAGAATCTGGAAATCTTTGTTCACAAAATGAAAATTCAGCACTTCCTATTTCTTCTGTAACTTTTTTGGGTACAGAATATATAATTGCATCTCCCCCAGTAACACAGCTTGAGGAGTGAGATGCTTTCTTAGCAAAGTCACTTCTTTGGGGTAATAAAAGTGATTCCTCTCCAAATGAGGCTGGTTTCCCAGCTTCGATACGGGCTGGGGACACGCTGGCAGCGCACACCTCTGAGTCTGGGGGTACCTGAAGGACCCATAAGTCTGTGGTGAGAGTGATGTGATTGAGTATGAAGAACTGTCAGAGGGATTGATGCCACAATTAGGGACCTCATGCGCTTGATAAATAACCTGTGGAGGTGCATAGGGGAAATTCTTCTTTCTGCTGTGTAAACAGAGTCAAATTCAGATTAAAGGAAAAATGGGCATGTCTCAGGTGAATTGTTTGTGTGGTTGCCTCCAACATTGCCCTTGGACACAGTTTCTTTTTCAAAAATGGATAGAGTGGTTTAGCAGGCATACAAGTAACCCAAAGCAAAGTTGAATCAAATTCACAGGCAAAAAAAACCCACCTCAAAGGCTTAAAATATAACCACAAAAGACCTTCTGGCTTTGTAGCAGTATAATTGAGAGCATGTAATAATCCAGTGACAGCATGACCAAAATAATACACATTTAAAACAGAGAGAGACTGAGCAAAAAGAAAGAAAATATTATGAGATAAGAGACTTTACAATCATTGCCTGTTGGTTTTGTTGCCATGGTTGTTTTCCTTCTAGTACCATTAAATTACATTTATACTGGATTATCGTAAGGAAAAAGGTATCATAAAGTTTTATGATGAGAGTCTTTGAGAGGATAAGTATTTGCAGGAGGCTGCTGTTGACTGTCTGAGCAATTCATTTCGTGGTGGTTGTCTAAGAGGACCTGCTGATAGAATTGCTGCTTGTAGGAGGATGTCAGGGAAGTCATTTCGGGGAGGATGGGAAAGGTGATACCACCAGGAGTGACAACCTCTTGTTCTGGGTGAGAACGTAATTCCTGTGCACTTTACGACTTGACCTCATCAAAGTGATGTAGCTATAAATTATGAAGAAGATTGATTTACCTGTGAGCTTTACTGATCACTTGCCCAGGAGATGCAGGCACTATCACCCAAAACATTTCTGTGAGCTATTGTAAAAGCTGTTGTAAAGAATAACTGGCAGTTCTCCCATCGGTCATCCATGGCCAATAACAAATTCCTTATCACAGGACTCTATTTACTGGTCAGCTCAGGCTTCCTTGTGAATGATCAAAGATCCCTGCAAGGTCACAGTGGGGTAATTGGGAATTACTGCTCAACAAAGACCTCCCCTCTGCTGTGCCTCAGAGGTGGATATTGCTCTTTAAGCCATCCATCATCACGATCGATCACATGATAAAATACACGACACTCAGCTTCCTAATACCCTTGAGATTATCAACAACTGAAGAATGATTTGGCTGCCCTTGTCCTGGTAGCTCTTCTCTTTCCAGTCTTGCCACAGAGGGTAGAGGTGCACCTTCAAGCATAGTTCCAGTGGAGCAGCTTGGTGGGCATGTGAAATGCTGGTTTTAGGGGCTGGTTCTCTGCACCACTTGTAAGAGCTGAAAGTTAAAGACTTTATGAACCATAAGGGTTTTTGTCTTCAATTCAAATCCATATGATTGTTCTGCCCAGGCATGAGACTGAGATGAAATGGGCCAATCTTATTTCTTTGAAGAGTGAGGGTGCAGCAGGAGATGTTGACTGGCAGATGCATTAACCATCCCAGGCTTTGTAGTTGCTGTTTATTCTCTGAGAATCAGTGAGAACTAACCAGATTTCTGACACAAAGGTGGATCCCCCAGGTAGGAATAGCTGCTTCTGAGGAGAGGGGAAGGAGTGGCTTCTTCAACAATAAATACAATCTGAAGGCAATAGTAGGGGCTGAAAGGTTGAACAAATTTGGGAGTATTTTTATAGGCAGCATCTATTTTCCAAAGATGCAGTCAGGTGCAATTATGGAAATCCAATATTTAGTGGTAGTTTTCTGTAATGATTCAGAAAATAAATGTTAAGTCAAGTGACCAGATGATGGAGGTTCAAAGCAGCATCACGCATCCCACAGAAAAACACATCATTTAGCATTGTCCCTTAATTTCCAGATTTCCATGGACACAGAACCTTTCCTACTGAACCCTTTACAGTGATGACCTCCCCAAAATACCATATGATCAGCGTTCAAGAATGATGCCTGGGAAAAAAAAAAAATTAAAAAAATTAAGAATCCCCCAGCAACTGCAAAGACTGTGAACTTCATTTACCAACGCAAACAAGAGAAGCCTGCCAAGTTACCAACACAGTTATCTAATTTGTTGACACAGAGATCTCAGGCAACGTTTTATTTAGTTCTATGCATCTGCATTTGTTTGCCGTCTGATCAGGTCTGTCATCCAGCCACTTCTGCATCAGGGGAAATTGTTCTGTGTGTTCTGTGTCCTTCCTGGTTCTCTCACAGCAAAGTGAACCTTGGATATTTGAAACTGTATTTCTGGCTCTTTCCGATGCCTGGATCTGCTGACCTTCAGGGCAGGTTGTGGGGGCTGTTTGTTTCCAGGATGGTTTGGGGACGGTGGCAGCGGGTGGCAGTGAGGTGTGTTAGTTTGAATAACGGGCTCCTCTGCACTTTGAACGTGCGGTGACTTTCTGTGTGATTCTTCCAAAGAAATCTGTGTGTCTCTGAGAGTTTAGCTGGAGCCAAAGCAGCTGGGCACAGTGGTGGGGCTCCTGGCTTTGGCTCCCTTGTCATGACCCTGCTCACACCCTGGGCTGCCCAGTGGGACTGGGAAAGGGCAAAACACCTGAAATCAGGTTCTATCTCTTTTTCCCTCCCAGGCATGAGCATCAGTCATACAGATGGTCCTGCAGCTAGAGTCTGACAATAAAAGGAGGTATTCAAAAGACAGGTAGACAAGGTGTTCAGAGAGATGGTTTAGTAGTGGACAGGTACGATTGGACTCGATGACCTCAAAGGTCTTTTCCAACCCAAAAACTCTATGATTGTATGAAAAATGGTTAAAGGATTCCATCACATCTCTATTATTCTTGCTGCTCTGGCAAAACCAGCTCTGTGTGAGTTCCCTTTCCTGTGGCAGCACTGCAGCAAAATGGCATTTTGCCTGGTTAGCCAGAGAGCTCATCCCTGCCTTCAGATCCAGTGCTGCAGCTCTGCAACAAGGCTCTCTCGGCCCCTTAATGTTTTGCCCAGACCTAGTGAGGGAGGTGCGTTCCCTGCCCAGGAGAACCTCCCTCTCATCTTCAAAGTTAATTGACTTTTTCCTTCTGCTCTTCCCCTTCCATCTGCTCGTGCCCATCCTTCTGCTGCCACTGTTGATTCTTGCATCTTGCCAGGGCCACCACTGCACCGAGCAAACCCTTCTACTGAAAATCCTAAAGCTGTTCAGCCCAACTGCTGCTAGAACTCTGCGAGTGTCTGCACTTTTCCGGCATGGAAATGGGCCATGGAGAAGAGCAGAGAGGTCACTCAGCCTCAGTCACTTGCCAATACAAGTTTACTGTCAAGAATCAATTTATCATACTCAGGAAATCATTTCACGTTTGTCCAGATGACATAAAGGACTGGACGTGGTCCTTCTGTCTCAGGAAGAATCTCATTTGGCATTGAAACGTTGTGATGTTAAATTTGTCTCCTGACCTCTGAATAATTCTTGTGTCACAGTGCTATTTTATTCTTTCCCTGATTCTCTCTCACACATATCTGTTTGGTGACCTCTTTAAAATCGTCGCTCACCTCCACCATACCAAATTTACTCCTTTTAATCTTTCTTCACGAGCCCATATCCCCAGTCACTTAATCATTTTGTTACTTGTCTCCAAGTTCTCTCCAATTTGTCATAATGGGTGGCTGCTAGCAAGTGGTGATGATGAAAGGACAGAGGGTGTATTTAATGTGACAGTTATTTACTCCGCTGAGAAAACGTCTTTGTTTTACTTTTTCAGAGAAATGGGGTTTTACGTTTTCCTCAGCCGAGAGGCACGGCTATCTCCTGTGCTTCAGAGATGTTACACAGAAACGCTTTCTCTTCCAATAGTTTATTCATCTGCTGCCTCTGCTCTGTGCCTGGTGCCAGGAGATGTTTGAAGTGTGGGTTTAGTTTTTACGGGTTTAGAAGGTTTGTTTTTCCACAGCAAATGTCTGGGATCACTATTCACTATTTTCCTAAAAATTGCCGGTGTATCATCACCTTTCACCGCTAGATAAGTACGTATTGAAAGCATTGACCCATCCAGTGGAGTTTTGACTTCCCAGTGAGATGTGGTGTATTCAACAGCTCCTTCTCTTGCAGCATTGACCCCAGCAGGGTGCTGTGAAGAGCCTCAGGGCTTCTCGATGGTCCTGACTCATAACTGACCTCAAATACCATCTCCTGACACCTGAGTAGTGTCGAAGAGTCCCCGAGTGAGCTCTGCCTAGGAGATCACTTCCCAGCCTGGGTTCACCAGGAGCACTGGGTAGCTGGATGCTCTTAGTCAATGTTCAGGGTTCAGGGTGTGGAGTGACTGTTCATAGGAAAAGCCGTGGTCATAGCTCAGGTTTTTACATAACAAAAACAGATTTTAACTGTTTGCTTGTAAAATATTGGATAAATGGACTCTTATATCTGCATAATATTTTGTGTTTGAAAGGCAACAGTTGTTTGAACAAATGTATCAGGAATATCTGACTGTTTTACAAACTCCTGCACCCAGGAAAGCTTCCAGCTGAGAGCTGAAGGAGCGGGTCTCAGAGTCCCTCAGCACCGCTACGCTGTGTTCTGGGGCAGGAAACGAGAACTGGGCTTTCCAGAGAGGAACAGGTGAAGCAATTGGGGCAGGTCTTTGGCACGAATATATCACAGCTCTGTGGATTATTTGGCTGAAGCAGTTACCCTGGCTCGAGTCCTCCTTCTGGGCTCAGTTTTCACAGCTCAGTGAAGCAAAATCCATTTGTTTCATTGATGCTTAGGCTGGACCTTGGTGATTTTCCAACTATCCATTAAAATACAGCCAGTGCCTTTCTTCTCCAGAAAACCTCCATTTTGCTCTGTCTTCTTTGCTCTGGTTGGAATGACGATGTCAGACCGGAGTATTTAGGGTTTCCAAATTCCCTACCACAAAACAGCAGTGAGCTAATCACAGGGACAGACAGGCTAATTACAGCAGAGAGCGCGCTTCTATTTATTCCAAAGTATCTTGTTAATCAGCAATAATGGAAAAGGAAATAGCAAGAAATTACATGGCAGTTAAGTGAGGTTTGGGTAAAATATATATTCTTAAATTAACCTAAGTGTCTTTGAATCATGAGAACGTAATTTAATTTAATCCATTAACAATATGAAACTTGAATCCTTCTTCCCAACGTGTTTTCAAGAGTGGAAGTAATGAAATGTTTAGTGACGAGTAGGTAGTGTTATTATTAGGGACTTAATTGCTTAAAGGTGGAAAAATATCCACCCAAATATTTCATTATGGGGGGTATAGCATTTTTAATGTCACAGGTGAAAAAGAATGGGAAAAAAGTGCTGGGCAGTTTGTAGTGAGATGTGATGAAATAGGTCAGGGTCTGGTGCCTGAGCTGCTGTGAGGTTTGTTGGGATAGGAATGGGAACAGAAATAGGTGTATAGAGCTGCTTGGTCCTGTTCTGTGTGGTTGTACCACAACAACATTCATACAGACATCAACATGAAAAAAACCCCAATTACATTGTAGCCAATATCTGACCCTTTTACAGAAAGGGATCTAAGAGCAGTAAGGATATTAATATGCAGGATGGGTGGCAGGGGTGGCAGGAATAGGAGGAGGAGAAGGAGGAGTTCTTTTGCCAGGAACAGCAGTCACATGATTACTGTTATTTCATGAAGCAGCAAATTTTGCAATGCAAACCCCTCCTTTTTGGGGTGGATTTTTAAACACCCAGTTCTGTGATGACCACCCTCTTGGGCAAACTCCCTTTGGGGATCAAGACTTCACTCTTCAGTACGGGGCAGAAAGCAATAGGTCTACATTTTGAGTCTGTTGAAGGAGGTTTATGTTTATGAGCACACACAGTTTCCTGATTGGGAAAAAAGGCAGCACTGTTAAAAATCAAACTTTGATCCCCTCGAGTGGCATAGAGACAGGCACTAACAAGCATCTTATGAGCTGAAAATTGAATCTTACAACACTTCAACCAAGCAGTCCTGGAAAATTAAGATTAAGGCTGGAAATAGGAGAAACCACCATTAAAGCTGATGTATATGTGCTTTATGTACTAGCCATGATGACCAAAAACCACTGATTTTTTTCACACTGCAGATAAACTTTGGTTGAAACCCAAATTCAAGAGAAGAGCAGAGGGGTGGCTCGGTGCAGCCTCACTCAGAGGCTGGCAGTGATCCATCCTGGAGAGGAACACGCTGAGGTGAGGACAGTGGGGACCCCTGGCCTTGGGGACAGTCTCGGGGCGGTGGGGCTGGCATGTCCCAGGGCTGGTACCCACCTCTGGGTTTCACCAACTTGGAGTCAAAGGGTTTGTGTTCACATCCCTCTTTCTCTCCTTTCCTTTTTTGAGGGGGAACAGGATGGGTTGTTTGTTAACATCCTGGCAAACAAGGATTTTTCTGCAGTGTTCTTGTATTTTTGCTGACATCCCTCACTTCCTTTGGTGTGTGTATTTTACGTAGTTACATTTTGGTTTATAAAATGCTCCAGATTCTACTTGACCTACTGTGATTTCAGTAGAGCCATGTAACATGTTAATCATCTGGTTAATGATTGTCTAATATCTATGTGAAGCTTCTTTCAGAGTTGGTATATTACTTTACAGGTAGAAGATCCTGTTGATTTTCCTGCTGCAGCCAGAGCTGTGCTGTGCATTTGCCTGGACTCATTGACAGGATGGAAAAGAGCCCGAGTAGCTGTGGATGCCTCCTGCAACCTCCTCCCCCCAGCTACACAGAGACCTTCAGAAAAGAGTTCTTCAAATATTCACGATTTCCTCTTTTCCCTTTCATTTCTGGTGGTGTGATGCTATTTGGAATAACACCTGTTATAAGGATGACCTTTAAAATTTGATAGAGAAAGAAGAAAGCACGATGCTTACAGAGGTGCTGAAAGAAGAGCTAGCACCACTTGATTTATTTGTATCAGGTTGGACTTTTAAGTAACCTGCACATGTTTTCTAAATAAGTATGTCTCAGTGTCCTGATGATGAAAACCTGCTCGTTTACCCACGACGCAGAGCGACATGTAACTCTCTGGCATTTCAACGCTCGCATCTGTAGTCCTTTGTTTTGGAAAGGGCAGCAAATTAAACACCCACCAGCAGACATCCCAAGCAGATCTTCTGGGGGTATGCGGGGCCGGGCAGCTCATCGTGCTTGGGAGGGACTGGCTGAGATCAGTTATTGATTATTAATAGGACAGATGTTCAGATTTCAGTGGCTGGGATTGCTCACGCTCAGAGGAGGCGGCAGAGAATTGGCTGAGAAACTGTCCAGGAGTTTTATGCTGCTTGAACCTGGTTATGTGTAGAGTTCAGATGGTACAGAGCCTCCCCTTGTGCCATGAACTGGGAGAAGCGAAAAGTTGGGATGGTCCACAGCACCTCACAGTTAATTGGGTTCAAGCAGCATAAAACTGAGAGCTTCAATGGGCTCAGGTGGGTGGATCTCACCCTCATCCCTGCTCTCTTACACACCCCTTTGTTGTTCAGGGAACCAGACAAACATCGGTCCCTTTGGGGCTCTTTTCAGTCAACCTTTTATTCATTCTTTCATTTATTTATTTATTTATGTGTTTGTTTGTTTGTTTATTTCAATTTCCATTGTAATCAAGCAATCCAAACCATTCTCAGCTTGAAGGTACAAAAGCTGAACTGTTACACTGAAGCTGTTATTCTTTAAAGAGGCTGACAACTTTTTAAGAGTTGTTGACATTTCCTGTATCAAGATTAATATTAAAGCATCAACATTCAGAAATCCCACAAAGGTGACTGCTCTTATTTTCCTGGTCAGCTCTGGTGTACTTGTATATACTTCAAAGCAGCATGTTCCTCTGCACCACTCCCAGCAGGTGCTGCAGGGACTGGGATGTGGCTGGTGATGCTCTGCTGTGCTGGGACCCAGGCAGCACTGTGCTGCTAGAAATAAAGCAATCAAACCTGCTTAGCAAGTGGTAACGCAGGGGCACTGTTCTTATTAAGATAGACCCTCTAATCATTCTGGTAGATCTGGGCTGTAGTGTTTTATTTCAGTCAGAAGTGTTTTTTTGTAAGATGGAATGAAACTTATGAAACTTAATGTCCATGTCAAATATAAAATTTTCCTTTTGAGATATTTTATCTCCGTGCCACCATGGAAAGTATTGGATGATCCACTTCTAGCTGAATATTAATGAAGTAAATTATCTTAGAAAATTTCCTACTGTGTTCAGACTACAGGAACTACCATGCCTCATTAGATGCCTGTTGATTAGAAATGTTAAAGTGGCTTTTCTTTCTTTGAATTGTAATTAAAAGTAATTTGATAGACTTAACGCCCGCCCCTGTAACTGGCTATCCACTGAATCTTTGAAGTTGAGACAGAAGTGTTGCTTTCCAGCTTTTTTTTCCTGCTTTTCCTCTCTCTCAGTTTAAAACCATTTCCCCTTGTCCTGTCACTCTCTGCCCATGTCAGAAGTCTCTCTCCCTCCTGTTTCTAAGCTCCCTTCAGGCACTGGAAGGCTGCAGTGAGGTCTCCCCAGAGCTTTCTCTCCTCCAAGCTCAACAAGCCCAACTCCCTCAACCTTTCTTCAGCAGAGAGGTGCTCCAGCCCTCGGATCATCTTCCTGGCTCTCATCTGGACCTGCTCCAACAGCTCTACAGCTTCCTTGTGCCTGTTCATCCGTTCCCTGGTTTTGCAGGTGACATCAAGGAACCCCACAGGTTCTGCACTCCAGAAATTTCCACTTCCCACGGGAGCTGTCGTTGGCACAGCCCCGATTTCATTCCCTCTGGGGATGGTGCCAGGCAGTTGTTTTGCTCCAGGCTTTCTGTGGGACGAGGGTCTCCAAGGCAGGAAGAGTTGTGTTAGTGCATCCCCTGGTAGTGGCTCACGTTAAGGTAGGGATTTGTTTTCCTGAACCTCTCCAGCGTGTCCCAGGAAGCAGGCGGACGGATCTTGAGGGTGTATGAAGCAGCAAAACAAACTGATCCAGGTGTGAGCCTAGGGGCAAATCCTGTTTTCTCTCCAGGGCCCCTGTAGGGACGAGCTTGCAGGGGCTGGGACCTTTGCAAATGGCTTGTGACAGCCCAGGAGACACCCACTGCTGCCAGCAGAACACGCTGTCAGCGTGTGCTCACCTTGTTTTCCTCCCCAGCTCCGCCGCTCCTTTTGCTACGGTGCTTGTGGGAAGGGTCTGCCAGGGGCTGGGAGGGATTTCGGAGCCTTTTCCTGGAGCAGGATGAGCCTCCTGGACATGAGCTGGGTGTGTTTCACCAGCCTGGTTAAACAAAGCAGTGTTTGTTACCTGGTCAGTAACTGTTCACATGCACCTGCCTGGGACTCAGCTGCGTAATGGCGATGACCTCCAGGAATG
>NW_010339478.1:7654-12007 GCF_000700745.2 Antrostomus carolinensis | reverse complement strand
CGTGTGGTGTGCATGGAACGGGAATGACACTCCTGTTGTATTTTCAAGCTGAAATACTGACACAATGAGCGCAGCCTTGGCCAGTGGCCATGGCCAGCAGATGTTGAGCCGAGTCCTGCACGCTGCTGGAGGAACAGCGCACGAAAGGAACAGAAGAGATTTCCTTGAACTGAAAGGGAACAGCAGGATCTGTCTCTCCTAAATGGGCTGTTTATAAAGGGCTTATACGGTGAAGATTAATTCCTCTTTCCCCTCCCCTACACCCCTCCCCTGTACTCCCAGCATCTACTGAATGTCTAAATTAAATAATTGTCCTGATTTAGACATAAAGAAGTTCTCAGCTGTCTGAAGCCACAGTTGGGCATCAGGATTGCTGGGAAGAGATCAAAACTCCTGTAGCCAGTGCATGCAAAGCACTGATTTGGGAATAAGCTCTCCCTGAGAGTTTCAGTATGCTGATTAACTTTGCACCAGCCAGCTCTGTGCCAGATGAAGCCTGCCTGCCCTGCTCTCGGTTGGTGCTGTAATTCTGGGGCCAAGTCAGTTCCTTGCTGGGCGTTTAAACAGATCACTTGTATCTCCACGTGCAAGGTGCTCATGTGCTGGGCTCCCTCCCTGCCACCACAGTCCCCAGCCAGGACACAGCACCCTCCTCTTGTAGGCACTGGACTGGGCTGCCTGGGGAAGTGGTTGAGTCCCCATCCCTGGAGATATTTAAAAGCTGGGTAGATGAGGTGCCCACCAGCAGCGTGGGCAGGTCTGGGGCGAGGAGAAACCGCAGGGATCTGGGCTGGAGCACATACCCTGGGGAGAAGAGGTGGATGTTTTCCCTGGATCAGAACTGTCCCTGTTTGTCAGTTCTGGAGCAGAGAGGGCTCGGTTTTGCAGTGATTGCATTAGGAGGGGCTTGGTGAGGGAGCTGCTCCTCATCATCACCCCACTACAAACACCACCGCAACCCGCATCGATTCTTTCGCAGTCGCAGCCGTCACCTTACACACCTGCAACATTTATTACTCTGCCATGGAAAGATTTTCTGCCAGTTCTCCTCGTTCTCAACGTCACATCAGTACCAGTCATGTCTCCCCGGAGCATCGAGGGAGAGGAGGATTCGGCAGGGCTCCCTCGGGAACCTCGGCAGGGACATCTCTGTGACACACAGGGCTGTGCTGGCTGTGGAGACATGGGGTGTTCCAGGGCTGCTGCAGGGAGAGCCGAGGCTGTGGTCACTGAGGTCACTTTATCTTGCACTGCTGGGTAAATTCCAGGTGTGTGTTGGATGGTGTAGGGGAAACAGTCGCTGCAGCGAGTGGGTGTGAATTCCCCGTCTCCAGCCCCGCAGTGACACCCTCAGTTTTCCCAGCTGCCCGTTCTAGCTCTGTTCCTACCCTCGCTCACACTGCAGAGGCTATCAGTCAGAAAAATAATTCCCAAAACAAACACCAAAAGGACATTTCTGGCTTTCCATAGCTGTAATTTGCAGCAGGGAAAAAAAAAATAAAAAAATTCCAGGAATTGTGGATGGAAGTTATTTAGGCCAAACTGATTCACCCAGCTTGTACACTCCTTTCCACACCGTATTTGCAATCAAAAGGCCATGCATAATTAATCAAACACACATGAAAATCTGCAGGACAATGAAGGCTTCTGCAGATCCACTCCCTGTGCTGGCAGAGCCATAAGTCCACAGCCAGATTTCTAAACCAGCTCTAACGAGGCTTTGCCAAACGCCCGGGCTCATCTGGCCGGCGGGAGCGGGGCTGGCACAACCGGGACGGAGCGTGGGGACCTCACCCTGCCTCTGCCCACACCCAGCCTCTGCCCACCGCCTCGGCAGGGTGATGGGGCCATTGAGGATGGAGATGGGAAACATGGGGCAAACCCAGATTGTTCCAGATAACATAACCAAAGTGTATTTTTAGAGCAACAAGTTGTACGGGTTTAGTACTGTGCTCCGGCTGGACATGTGTTCGCACCTGGGGAGGAGGAGAAGCCCACGCTCCTCTTCCAGGTGTGTTCCTCTCCTGTCCCACCTGCATGGGGATTTCTTACCAGTGGGTCTCATCTCAGCCCAACCTCCCCTCTCCCGAGCACACCAACAGTTAAGCACCACAGTGTAATGGCAACATAAAAGAGTTTCTGCAGCCTGTGCAGAGCAGTGACAACGGGCATTATTCACTGTCAGCCGGGTCCCCGAGAGCACTTTATTAAATTGCCTCTAAGACTCAGGAGTGGGGTTAATTATTTAGGTACCTTAATTTTCAATACATCTCTGTCTTTTGCCTGCAGTACCAGAAATCTAAAACTCTGGTTCCAGAGACAGAAACACCAGAAACTCTGAGCAGCGTTTATTGAGGTGCAGTCACCGCTGTGAGAAGGAGCTGTGATTTACAATGATTTTTGATGCCTAGAATGCAAAAATGAGTGTTTAAAAAACACAGACAAGTTCTCCTGGATGTACAAGACCCCAGACTCTCACCAGCTGCTGTTGTCTCTGTTAGTTAAATGTGAATACATGTCCCAGTTGATGCAATTGGTTTTGTTTGGTGCTGTGGTGGCTGCGCAGCAGCACGTGCAGGGTGGAAATCCGCCCGCTCCAGGCCAGGGCTGGCGCGGCTCTGATGGCCACAGGGGCTGGGACAGGGTGGTGGTAGCTGGTACATGGGGATCGTCACCAAGAGCACAGGTCGTGAATGCCAGAGAGTCAGAGAGTGATGTGCTTCACTCCTGAGAGAGATGTAACAATATATTTATTGATATCAAACAGTGAATTCACAAAGTTCCAAGGTTAATGTCACATTCATTGAACAGGATTTGCTGGTGAGGGTCACTGGATTATTTCCTGCAGAGAGGACAGGGTCAGACACAACTGTCAGGGTGACCTTCCCATTGAGTCCTGAGGTTCGGGAAGGACCCCCTTGGTCTCTGAACTCCTTCTCAGAGAGGAGTCCAGGTGTGGCTGGATCCACTCCTAGTCTCAGCCTTGCTCAGCGGTTTATGTCTAGAGGATTATATCTCTGTGCAATCAGTCCTTTCTGTCACTTAGCTCAGATTTTGCAGTTTAGCAGCTATTAGTCACTTACTGAGCATCTGTCATGGCAAGGAATCTCTCAGCCTTGAGGAGTAACCTTGAGCGGTCTCTGCTCCAGGGGAGATCCCGGTGTGCAGCCCACTGTCATTTCAGGAGAGCTCCCTGGGCCTGGGCTGGCCACTCTTGATGGAGTGAGATGATTGACCTACAGTCATGTTTGCACACCAGCCATACTTCAGTCAGTGGATACTCAGCAAGCCCCTCGCTGCTGGAGCAAGTTGCCCAAGACGGCCCTTGGCTATGGTGTTGTGATCCATCTCCCTGGAGCTGATGCAGCTGTCCCAACCAGAGAGCATCCATGGGCCAGGCTGGCTCTGTGCCCTCCTGTAGGCACCACTTCTGCCTCCTGCACCCCTGTGCATCTATAAAACAGTCTCCACTCACCTGGCCCTTTGCTAAGCAGCTGTAATTTCAGTTCCTGAATGTGAGGAACAGCATTTCAATATAAACATGCACTCTGGCAAAGGACAAGAATGATTTTCTTCTTTCCCTTTATTTAATAAATAATCTCAGCAATGGCAGAATTTGCCTGACTCAGTCTACCAGCATGAATTAAAACATTCAATTACACTGCTGGGGGAAGTTTAAATATTTACTTATTCTTTAGGGGATTATAAATTAACCCTAAGGACCTCCATAAACCTTAGTCAAGACATTGACAAAAAACTGGAATTCAGAGCTTAATTAATCAAGGGAAAATAAGGCAGAAGCCCCAAGAGGTGTTGGAGAGGGGGGAGTCCGAAGGGTCGTGCTTGCTTGTCAGCCAGGTAGAAATAGGCACACCCAGCTATAAATAATTCTGGTTAAGTGAAAAGGTTTTGTGGGGATGATGAAAACCCACTGTACCTGACACCTTTCGTGATGGTCCCTGAAGTGGGAGCCTGGGCAGTTGAAATATAAATCAGGAGCTTTGTGTGCTCATGAACATTTCATGATTTGGAGATAAAGTCCTTCCCCTTGGTGGGATGAGGGCTGTGAACGCACTCCTGCCATGGGCAGGGGATGCTCTGACACCCACCACTACTTCATCCACCTTCAGCTGGGAAAGGGTGGACTTCTAAAAGGGTTTGGGATCTCCATGGAGTTGCCTTTTCTCTTCCCAAAGGAAAAATGGGAAGTATGCCTAGTATATCCATTGCTGTTCTCTAAGGAATTAAATTAATGTTGTCAGAGTGTGATAAATTAACAAGTTTTGATAAGAAAACAGCAGCGCGAGGAGGTGCAGTTCCCAGTGAGAAGGGTTTGCAGTTTGACCAGACCTC
>NW_010339478.1:2965-7621 GCF_000700745.2 Antrostomus carolinensis | reverse complement strand
TTATCAAAATGATCTGCTTCCTGTGATGTCCCTTCCGGGTAATTCCTCCCAAACAGGCACATTTCTCCGAGGCAGATAAAAGGGCTGTGTGCTGAGATCCCTGCCGAGCACTTCGGGAGGCACTCGGCACCTTTCCACCCCGAGCGAGCTCTGCTTGGCGGGTGGCACCTCATGGGTTATTTCAGGAGAAAAGCAGAATTCTGCATCAGAAAAGGTTGCCTCGCTTGGCCCTCATTTTGCTGTGGACTGATGCTGAATTCCCTCTTTGATTTGTATTTATTTTCTTAAGTTATATTAATATAAGTCAAAGCTGTTTGGAAAAATCACCTTCCCTCTCCAGATTCTCTGGTTCTGCAGGCACTGAGCTCCTGAAACAAAGGCTCCACATCTCTGCAGGGCAGGGGAACCTCTCGACAGAAAAGAGGGGAAATTGGGCCAGTCCTGGAGAGAAAGCAATTCCAGGGATCAGAGCAGATACGGGAACTGGACTGTAATGACCTGCTTCTTCCCAGCCTTTACCTTCCATCCAGCAACTCACATGAGCACGAAAACCCATCCGTGTGTCACAAGGCCTGGGGGCACTGTTTAGCCTGAGTCAAAACTCTCAAAGAAATGGAGTAAGTGGCAAAATTAGTGGAATTGAGGATGAGGATGAACAACTTTCCACGGATTTGTGTGGGCTTTGTTGGGGACCAGCTCACAACACCCGCACTGGCCCGGGCTGAGCTGCACCTTCTCCTGCCACCCTGCTGCTGCTGCTGGGTCAAGGCACGACTGCAAAAGCAATTTGAGGGGAAATTTGCATTTTGCTTTTAGACAATGCAGTATCCAGCCCTGTGAGTAATGTGTTTATTGTTCAATCTTGAAAAAAAATAAAACCCCCCAAAACCCACCCACACCACTGTCAGTGTCTGAGGTCACAGGCTTTTAGCTCCTTGCACTCTAGAAAGAGTTTTTTTGTTGTCAGGTGCAGACAGACATTTATTAATTGAGCAATTTCTCCTGACCTTGATGGAAACCATCACTAACAGTCAAATAAATAGATTAGTATCATAATTTTTCAAGCCTAGGCTGAGAAATTAATTGCATTTATCTGATTTTGGCTGTTTTGCCCTGGCAGTGCTTTGGATTTTTTTCACGTTTTCTTTCCGATTTGCACAGATGCATATATCACACTGAGGACAATGCTACACCTAATTTACTTCAGCAAATGAGACCAATTAAAAATAACTCAGTAAAAATGATACTGAATCTTCAATTACTTGGGGAAGATGAGGAGCAGGGCATTCTGTAATTGACTTGTTCATCTTCTCGTCCTCTAAAACTCCGTTAGCCAGGGTAGTTCTCTAGCTGGTTGCCATTCGTTCTGACCACTATTTCTGCTCTATGACCAATATAAATCACGTTTTACTCCTTTAGTTTTCTGGCTGGATGAAGGCTATTAGCTATATCTATGGGAGAAGTGGAAGATGAGGCATTTTTTTTCATCAGAACTGCTGTTTTCTTCCAAGTCTGCTGTATATGGTGTGTTCTGACACCTCCTGCTGACAGCGGCACATGTAGCTCTGCTTGGGTTATCGTGATAAGGAAGAAGCAGTCAATAGAAATGAAGCATTGTGCTTTCACCTCAGGATTGGGAGTTGCAGATGCACTGCAGATTACGCCTGTTTTGCATGATTTGTAGGCAGCACCGTATTTCAATAAGTAGAAAAAATAAAATGCCATGAAACTGATCAAAACTCCTGCCTGTTGTGGGTACCTGCCTCTAAAATAAGATGCAGCCAAACTGGCTGTGGTGAATTCATTTCTACCAGAGAAATTAGCAGCTCTCCTGTCACTAATTACAAGGAATTTACAGAGGATGCACAGCTCTCATTAAGGCTGCATTACACATGCTCCTCACTCACAGCTCAACTCCTCCTGATGGATTGGGAACAGCTGTTGCTGATCATGCCAAGGTATGGATCTTCTTCCTTTTAATTTTGAGAGGCAGCCTCAGTTGGGCTTTTGAAGGGCACAAATGTCAGGATGGAAAATTCCCATCAGTGCTGAGGAAGTTTCCAGAGAGAGAAGCAATGCCAGGCCCTTGTGTCAGCACAGCGATGGAGGGGAGAGCGAGGGGTCTCTTCTCGGCCCTGGTATGTTTTATCAAAGCTTGCACTTGGCTCAGCAGTGAGCTGGGACTCCCAGGGCTGGTGACACTGTTGGCATGTTTTTGGTTTAGTCTGGAGAAAAGGAGGCTGAGGGGAGACCTTCTGGCTCTCTCCAACTCCCTGAAAGGGAGAGAGGTGGGGGTGGGTCTGTTCAACCAGGGAACAAGTGATAGAATGAGAGGAAATGGCCTCAGGTTGCACCAGGGGAGGTTTAGATTGGATCTGAGGAAAAACTTCTTCACCAAAAGGGCAGTCAAGCTGGGGAATGGGCTGCCCAGGGAGGTGCTGGAGTCACCTTCCCTGGTAGGATTTAACAGATGGGTAGATGAGGTGCTCAGGCACATGGTTTAGAGGTGGAATTGGCAATGTTGGGTTTATGGTTGGACTCCATGATCTTAAAGGTCTTATAGAACCACAATGATCCTGTGATTCTTACACAAAGGTGTTGCTGAATCTGTCTCAGTTGTGGGGGAAGATTTCTCTCTTGTTGAAGACAGTATGTTTGAAGGTGATCCACTGGAGAACTGCTGGCCAGGTTTGGTTTTGAGAGCCACCTTTCCTAGAATGGCCCATGGCCAGCTGGTTGGCCTCTCTCCTTTTTTATTCCACCATTTTTCTTTTATGCTTCGCCTGCCCTGTGAGAGATGTAAATAAGTTTAATTGCTGAGTGGATCTGAAGTGCTTTGAAGTCCTTGGATGAAAGGCATTATACGTGCCTGATGTTCTGCAGTTGCTTGTTTGGATGGGCATATTTACATCTTCTTTTTCTGTTACTAAATTAATGTGCCTTTGTTCAGTTCTAGGGCAATATTTCAAACTTTGCATAAAAATGAAAAAAAAATTGCTTTCACATTTAATGTGTAATAAGATGATGTAATTAGAAATGAGCCCTCATCGTGATACATGAACATTGTCAGTGCACTCACCAGGAGGACTCTCTTCTCATAGCAGCCAATTCACTCTTAAGGCCACTGTATGTATTTGCTTCCTTTGATCAATAATTTAGGGTAATCATTTTGTTCTGTAAAATTTCCAAAGTCTATCTATATTGCAGAAAATGCAGAATAGTAAATCCCAGATTTGATTTTAAAAAGCTTTTCATGAAAGGTTTGGGGTTTTTGCAACTCAGAGGGAGGAAAGAAGTGGGTCGAGAGATGTGAATAAATCTGTTTGTTTGGGGACTTTGATTCCTGAAGATTTATTTTCTTAATACTGTTGAGTACCATTTAGACTGTCTCCAGCTCCTGGGAGCTTATAGAAAAGCTATTTTCCTGTTTTATTTTAGCCTCCAGCCTTCCAGCCTCTGCCAGGAGAAGAGAAGTGGGACTTGCACATCGTACTCTCTCGCACAGTGCCGGGTGGGGAACACGATGCAGCGTGAGCTCTGCTTTGTGCTGTGACGTTACTCTGTTGATACGCTGAGAGTTGCGGTGTTGTAAATAGCTGTCAGCAGGCATTCTCCACCTCGTGTGGCATTAGGGACAGAGGAGAATATTTAACTTAAATGATTGTTTAGTGACCAAGGATATGTGTGTCTGGAAAACACCAGAGATGGCCAGAACCAGAGTTTTCTTCTGTTTGGAGCAGTGGAGATCTGCTAAAGCACAAAGCTGGGTGGAAAGAAGAAAAAAAAGCTGTTAGAGGTGGGAATTTCTGTGATGAACATCAGGCAGAAATGGACAAGAGAAGGAAGAGAAGAATTTTACAGGTTGCTTTCAATAGGGCACTGATTTATCTGCAGCATTGCTGTACTCGTGCTTTGAGAAGCCTCTGTGGCAGCGGCAGCCCTGGGATCCTGCTTTCTTTATGTAAATTACTTATTTTTAAAAAGGAAGAAAAAAAATATCACTAAACAACAGCAGGGAAAACATTCCCACGTTGTATCTATGACTCTGCAAATAATGAGGTGTCGGATTATAATAGATGGGGAGTGAAATTGTACTTGACTCTGCTATTTGGGGACTTTCAGATTTTCCTTCCAAGAACAAACATTTAAAAAAGGCTCAGGAGCGTGAGCTGATGTGTTATTCCCTTGGGAAATGGAATGCAAAATCCTGTCTCTTGCTGCTGGTAGGGAAACTGAGGCTTTCTCTGCACCAGCATTTCAGTCTCCAGAGGTAAGAGGACACCAGGGAATATTTTGACCTCCGTGTGTGTGTGTATGAGACAGGAGATTGTGCCACAGCATGTCTGGCTGTGGGCTGGTTTTGAGAAGCAGCACCAAGGGGGTTGATTTGATCGCTTTGGGCTATCAAGCAGAATTAGGTTTTCATGGCGGCTGTTGTCTCGGGGGCTCAGCAGAGTTTCCCACTTGATGGATGATATGTGCAGGAAGGACTCTGGGTGATGGAGATCTTCAGCCTCTCCGCCTTCCACGCACCCGCCCTTGGGTGAAGCAGGGACGAGTGGTGGCTGCTCTTCCCCACTGGGGGGTCTGGTGGGACTATGTGACACCAGAAATGCTGCTTGATGGTTCACAGTACCCTGATCTTATGGAAAGTTT
>NW_010339478.1:0-2947 GCF_000700745.2 Antrostomus carolinensis | reverse complement strand
CAGGAAAGACAGACCTACTCTGGTGCCAGCAAAGATGTTTTGCTGAGTCCTGAAGGGTTTTCCTTGTCTGCCCACGCTTGCTGCTCCTTCAAACCCAAATTTCCATCTTCATTGTAAATGCTTTTGTAATTGTTTCATGAGGAAAGGGCAGCAAACAGCTGAAAGGCTTCTGCTGGCAGATGACAAGCATCACATGAGCCTTCTGCTGCACTGGGATGGTGCAACTGGTGTTTCTTGCTGGAAGCAACTCGTTTTGGGAGGAATAACTCACATCCAGGGCGTTCCCTTTTGCACTTTCCATTGCCAGCCAGTTCACTGTAACTCACGGTCTGTAAGTGACAACAGCACCGCAAGAGCCTCACTTGTCGCTTGGATGTGAGTCAGCTTCTCATTACCAGGCCGGGTTTCTTCATGTAATTGATGGGTGAGTGCGCACGTCAGCGTTGATTTTGCCATCTGTATAACACTGTTATTAAAACTGAGTATCTCAAACAAGCTAAACAAAACAATGAAATATTGTTTCCTGAGATAATTTAATGCTGGGAAATATTGATGAGGTGTTATAATTAAAAACAAAACATTTATATAACAAAAAACTTTCTCTTGCTTTGCTGTTTTAATTAAATTATGTTCAGACAGCCGCACATCATCTCTGGGATAGAATTGGTTGCTAACAGAGTATTTTCAGCTCTCTGAGGAATAGAGCTATTTTACAACTGAAACATTAGGAAACCTCTCTGCGAATTTATCAGATAATGAGCATTTATTAGGTGATAGTCAGGTCTGCTGAAGCTGCTGCTCTTGTGCAATAGTTTGTGTCCCGCTGGCGCACTCCATTTAGCGGTACGTTATCCTGGGACTGTGGCTGCTCCTGAAATGAGACAAATATAAACCTCTCACAGGAGATGATGAAAGGAGCCTTGAAAAACTGGGAGAAGGGGCAGAGGAAAGCAAAGAGAGGGCAGATGTTTTTTTTGTTGCTAGCATTAGAGCTCAGCATGCATTGGCCAAAAAAGAAATTAGTACAACTGTGATTTTTATAATGGACTGCAGCACAGAAAGTCATTAGTCATTAGGGATACCACAGCCTATGCACATTAAAATTCCTTCCATGTTCAGCAGTAAAGAAAAAAAGATGTGGAGCTAAGATCATATATAAGGGCAGCTGAGCTTGTGGCTGGTGATATTCACTGCTGAGGGCAGTGAGTTTTGACAGCACTTATGACATGTGCAAAAAACCCTCAATTTCTTGAAGTAGGTGTTTTCCCTCACCTGTGTTTTTGATTCTAGAACCTAGGAGGAAAAATAATTGGATATATGGAGAAAATAAGAGTCTTCAAACGTAGTGTTACCATAATGTACTCTGGCAGTTCAGGCAGTGTGTGCATTTTTTAAAATCCTGAAGTGTATGAATGAAGCATATCACCACACTGCACAGCTGGTGTGTACTGGAAATGGAGACGGGCTCTGGGCAAAGGGCAAGTCCAAGGTGGTATCTATAAAGGCTGTCCCAGGGTTTGTCTCCTGCAGCATTAGGCTACAACCTTCAAACGCCTCTAAAAATTTCTGGTAGCTTCTGGTGAATGCCACGTTGTCTTCCTGATGTTTATTCTTCTTAAAGATTCAGTTCAGTGCTAGGGTTGATAAAGATATCTTATCATATTGCTTGTTTGCAGGGACCTGTGCAATAAGTAAATGATGTTGTATTGATCTGAGCATTGGGAGCAGTCGAAGCAACCAATATGTTCATTACATTTCTTCCAGGCCACTTCCAAATAACACTTACTATTAAACATGAAATGTGCTTCTCCAGTATGGGATCAGCTATTAAATTGTGCTCATGGATATTAATATAAAAGGGCCTAAGGCTTGTCTTTATGCAGGCAGAAAAAGAACAGCAGTTAAGTGGCGAATGGGGTGAATATATTTTTATGGTACACTTAAAATTTATTCCATTTTAAGATATGTAGCTGTTTAAGAAGGGAGCATTTTAAATTCCTACCCTCCCAGACATAGGTAGGCATCTTTGGGTTGACTTTTTTCCCTTTACCTTACAAATACCAATTGTTGGCTCTTGTTTCCTCCTAAAGTGTCCAGCACATCAGTGGCTTGAACTCTTGAAATGGGTATGATGAGATTTCAGGGGGTCCAGGGAACAGCCTGATGAGCTCATCTGTTTCAGTCAACAGCAGGCAGGGATGATGCTGCTGAGCTGGGGCTGTGCTGCTTCCCCTCCATTCCCCTAGCAGATGATGGATGGAAGAAGAGGCCCACAGCTCTCGTGTTTCTACTCTAGATAGGTAGCAGAACAAGATACTCATAGATTAAATTGTTCAAAACTGGGCAAGAACATCAGCTCTTACAGGCTCCATCTGAACGTCCGTGGCAACGAGAGAAGCAATGTGCAAAATGACAAGTATCATAGAATCATAGAATCATAGAATGGTTTAGGTTGGAATGGACCTTAAAGATCATCTAGTTCCATTCCAAATTCAATGGAGTTGTGAGAGATGTTACATGGGCTGGGCCAAGGGTGCTGCTGCTTTTCCCTGTCTATCCAAAAGGACAAGTGATGCAGGCAAAAAGATTCATTTTTACTTGGCCCAAAATAAGAAGTTTCATGGTGTTGTCTATGCAAGAATGGCAGAATGTCACCTACAGGTGTTTATTTGTGGCTTTGGGTTTTATCTGTGGCTCTGTGTCAAGTGGAACTGAGACAACCCTGGAAATCCAGCTCGAAAGCTTCATTGTGGTGATGTGTGACCATCCTGAATTTTGGTAAACTGACAGTCAGTGAGGATGGAATCGTGAATTCAAAGTGAGAACGGAGGCAGAGCAGCCTGAGTTTCAGGAAGTATTAAGGAGCAAGCATTCTCCATTTCACTCAGCTTCCCCTTTCTGACTACATCTACTTTGCTTTTAATAGTGCATTAAAACATTGTCTCGA
>NW_010339477.1:0-1419 GCF_000700745.2 Antrostomus carolinensis | reverse complement strand
TTGGAGAACCTAAAGATGGACGTTGGGATGGGGGGAGGATGTGGAGATGGGTGGGAGGAGGTTGAGATGGATGTGGAGATGGCTGGAGAACCTAAAGATGGACGTTGGGATGGATGTTGGGATGGTTGGAGGACGTAGGGATGGATGTTGGGATGGTTGGAGAACCTAAGGATGGACTTTTGGTTGGAAGATGTAGAGATGGACATCACAATGGTTGGAGGACGTAGGGATGGATGGATGAAGGGTGGATGGATGTAGGGATGGATGGAAGTGGGCGTGGGTGAGATGTGGAGATGGGTGGGAGGAGGTGGAGATAGATGTGGAGATGGTTGGGGGACGTAGGGATGGATGGATGGAACCATGAATGAAGGATGGATGGACGTTGGGATGGATGGATGGATGTTGGGATGGTTGGAGAACATAGAGGTGGACATCATGATGGTTGGAGGACGCTGGGATGGATGGATGAAGGGTGGATGGATGTAGGGATGGATGGATGTATGTTGGGATGGTTGGAGAACATAGAGGTGGACATCATGATGGTTGGAGGACGCTGGGATGGATGGATGGAGGATGGTTGGACATTGGGATGGACGTTGGGATTGGATGGAGAACACAGAGGTGGACATCAGGATGGATGGAGGATGTAGGGATGGATGGATGGAGGATGGTTGGACATTGGGATGGACGTTGGGATGGATGTTGGTCGGATGTTGGGATGGACGTTGGGATGGTTGGAGGACGTTGGATGGACTTTGGGTTGGACGTTGGTCGGACGTTGGGATGGACGTTGGGATGGACATTGGGTTGGTTGGACATTGGGATGGACGTTGGGATGGTTGGAGGATGTTGGGATGGACGTTGGGATGGAGGTTGGTTGGACATTGGGATGGACGTTGGGATGGTTGGAGGATGTTGGGATGGACGTTGGGATGGAGGTTGGTTGGACATTGGGATGGACGTTGGGATGGTTGGAGGATGTTGGGATGGACGTTGGGATGGAGGTTGGTTGGACATTGGGATGGACGTTGGGATGGTTGGAGGATGTTGGGATGGACGTTGGGATGGAGGTTGGTTGGACATTGGGATGGACGTTGGGATGGTTGGAGGATGTTGGGATGGACGTTGGGATGGAGGTTGGTTGGACATTGGGATGGACGTTGGGATGGTTGGAGGATGTTGGGATGGACGTTGGGATGGAGGTTGGTTGGACATTGGGATGGACGTTGGGATGGTTGGAGGATGTTGGGATGGACGTTGGGATGGAGGTTGGTTGGACATTGGGATGGACGTTGGGATGGTTGGAGGATGTTGGGATGGACGTTGGGATGGACGTTGGTTGGACGTTGGATGGACGTTGGGATGGAAGTTGGTTGGGATGGAGGTTGGGATGGAGGTTGGGATGGTTGGACATCGTTG
>NW_010339476.1:0-27140 GCF_000700745.2 Antrostomus carolinensis | reverse complement strand
GCGCTTGAGCAGGGCCAGTAAGTCGAGCAGCTGCAGAGCCAGGTCAGACGACCTGGCCGTGTAGTGTGGTCACCTCTGCTCAGAGGAGCAGGTGATGGAAGGCAGAGTGGGCAGGAGAGCGGCCCAGGAGGCCAGGCCTGGCGTGGGTGGGAAGGCCTGGGTTTCAAACTTTGACGCTTGCTGTTTTTGCACTCTGTGAATTGTAGTGGGGAAAAATATCAACATTTTCTAACAGGTCAGGGGTGGCCAAAGCGCAGCCTGTGGGCCAGGGGACCAATCCCGCTTTCCTTCATGTCCATGGCAGATCTCCCAATGGCAGGTGTAGGCGGGGGTGTTTTTTTTGCTGTAGGCGAGGCAGCACAGGTAACAGGTGGTGATGGCAGCTGGTCATGTGCCCTGAGGCTGACTTTCATCGGAGAAAAATGTTAATATCCCTAGTGCCCATGTGCCTGCCTGTCATCTCCCTCTTGCTCTTGCCTTCACTTCCACTCTTTCACACAAGCTCTACACGAGCAGATGCGGTGACTTACTTTCTTCCTCTTAAATCTTACAGAGCCCTATGGCAAACGTCAGGGTGGCATATTGCCTACTGGCACCTGTCATCTCTACGGACCAACATGCCATATGAAAGGCGACTCGGTCTCTTCCATATAACATGACTTAATGAACACTTTGTGGTCATGGCAACTCGCCAATGTGGTCCTTGGCCGGGCAAAGTTTAGGTAACCCCTGTAATAGTTTTTGAGGTTCATCTTTCTAGAATTTTTTTTTTACTCTTGACCTGTTAGGAAGTGTTCGGTTTGACCTTCTATCCAGTGTTTGCCGACCATGATCACACCATGTTTTTAAGCCCACAAATATGTTTGAGCATGTTTGATTATAATTTTAGATGACTTCTGAAATTGCTTAGAGGAGGACAGGAATTTAAACCACACCTCAGAAATTATTACACAGAACAATTTACCTTCAGAAAGCAAGGATTATGATTTCAATACATTGTGGCCCCATACGTTGCCTGTGGACAAACAATAGGATAAAGTACAGCTCTGCATTTTAGACTATTAGATACCAGCTTAAGTTTGTTGGAAAAATGCTTTTTAGAACTAAACTTGAGTGCATATTTTTAAGTATTTGAACATTTTGAGAATAATTTTGATCAGTAGGTTTAAAGCTACTTGACTGTGTACTTAATCATTTTAGTTTGATCTTTGATCTTACAAGAAAATGTAAGGGGAAAGGAACTTACTAATGGTAAAATTCCCAAAGCAACATTATTTCCTGTTGTGTTCTACCTTTTCCTTTAACAACAATCTGTAGTGTCTTACAGGTCAGTGAAAACAAATTTAGACAATCTTGTGTTGCAGAAAAGGTGGCTAAAATATCAGGGCAACATGTAGTGGCTGAAGGGTCTATTCTGATCCCACCGAAGTCACTTGAAGAATTTCCATTCATTTGAACAAGGAGCAAGATTTGGGGATGGATCTTGCAGGCCTTATTCAAGCAAAACATTCCCATGGAGTTTTGGGAGCCAGAACGGATGTAGATTTGGGGCCTTTGATAAAGACATTAAAATCCTGCTTTTGAAAATTGAGTGTTTCCCTTAAAAATATCTGGAGGAAAGTACTGGATATTTTTTATAAGGTGCAGCTTTCCTTCCAACTGGCTCTGTCCTTCATTCCTTTGTAACAAGCACTCTCACAGACATCAGTCAGAATTTTGAATGCCTGATAAGGCTTGGGAGAATTTGGGTACAAAAGGAATGCAGGATTAGACCCAAGAGAACTGAAGCTCAGAGTCAGTCCTGTTGCTGCTATAAATCGAAAGTACTGTAATTGGAGAAGAGCAGCCAAACGCAGTGGGATAGCCCCTTGCATCTTCAAAGTATTTGGCCTGGCAGTGCAGTCCTTACTCAGGCAAAGCAGGGTCACCCTGTAGCTAGTAGTTACAATTACCAGTTATCTCTGCTGTTAAATGTTTTCCTGAATGTGTTTATTTTATGCAACAGTTAAAATATATTCCCACCACTCAAGATTAAACATTTATTTTTAGTGCTTTCTGAGTAGACACAAAGCGTTTCTCATGATCAGAGGCACTGTTCTGCAACCCTTGGGTGTATTGTCTCACGACTTCCTTGACCTGCTTGTGGTGAACTAGGTGAGGAGAAGTCCTGCTGCTGCCACTGATGTTGGGGGCAGACGCTGCATTAAAAGTCAATGTACAGTAGTAAAACAAAGGTATTAAGTATTAGGTGTTCAGCTTCAGCCATGCTCTTGTGAATTTTCTATGTTATAAGCCATAAAAAGCCTTTCTGCAAGAAAGCTAAAAGCTAAATTCAGCGTTCTGTTGTGTCTGTGCAACTATGCTGAACTTACGCTAAAGTTGATAAAGTTGCCTAGATGTAAAAAAAGCCAGAGTTTAACACTCAAAACTTTTAGATTTACTAGCATCAATAGTAGCAGTTTTGTAAGTTTTGCTAAATGCCAAATAATTATATTGCTGAAATAATGCAGTATGCATCTCTGTATTTTAGTACATCAAAATTTATGGGCTATATTTTCCTTTCTTTTATGCTTCTGAAGAATGAAGTCAAAGTCTCTCTGGAGTGTATTTATCTAAACCAGACCACCTGGAATATGTGCTTTTTTATATCAGTGCCTGAGAGCCAAACTGACTTGTTTGATGGAGCTCTGAATTTTGCAGTCCTTACTTCAGTACAACCCTCACAGAGTGTGTCCTGTAGGATTGCATCCATATTGTATATAAAAAAATAGTAACAGAGATAGATAGGTTTAACTTAGGATCAACTGATACCTAGTCTGCCCTTTTCAAGTTAATGTGTGTAGTTAGACCTGCAGAGAGTTGAGGTGGTTTTGTGGAATATAAGGTATTTTCAGGCAGAGTAACTACTGGAAAGCTATAAAAGACAATTTTTTCTGTTAGGGGAAGCTTAGGGGGAGAAATGTAACTCTATTGCAACCCTTAAGAGAAGTCTGACAGAGTAGCCTCTGCATCCAAGCAGTGCTGGTCTGGGAAAGCAGAGCTGCAACTCATAGGCTATGCTTCTAAAATCAGCTTAAGTTCCATCACATAACTGTACAGCATCAAGCTTCTTGGTTACCTACAGTTTCATTTGGAGTCCTGTAATTGCTTCTTCATTTAAGCCCAGGTAGCTGTTTTAGCAGAACTCTTCTTTAGTGCTTACAGCTGCTTCAAGTTGCCACATCACACCTGGAATCAGATTTGTTGAAAAAAATCCTATCAATGTGACTTGATTTTGAGTACTTTAATGAATCTTTACTCCTGAATAATCAGTGAATTCAACATGCTATGAGTAAAGCATAAGGATCAAACTCAGGATTTGGCCTGATCCACACTGTTACAATAGGACTATAGGTCTTAATTCAGAATTTATGGAAAGATTATCATAATCTTTTCACTTTTTATATGAATAAAATACATGCATACATTCTGCAGTTTTCCCAAATAAGAATTACAGGTGGAAATTCCTTACATAGGAATTAGCTGATATATCAAAAGGCAGATGTTTCAACAATTGAATATATTTTTCCTGGTTTTGGTATTAAAAAAAAATATTGGTTTGCAGCCTTCCATAGTTCTAGAAAATATGTACAAACATTAACTTGCAGAACAGAGTCTGTTGGCAACAATAATCTGCTAATTTCCAAGTAATTTACTCTTTCACATCAATTGATTCCAAAGAGGGAACTGGTAGCAAGTAATACTTTTATTTAGCTGGGTCATATGGCTGTTGGGTCATATGAGCCACAGTCCTGAAAGATCTTATACACACACCTAACATGAAGCCAGTAGGTAAGTTATTGCAAAGGTGTACGTCCGAACAGAATCATGCCTGATATTAAGCAAACTGAAAAAACTCCCTAATCATTTTTGCTCTTTGAGTAGAATGATGGTGGGAAAATTGTTCTCTCTCTTACCTGAAGTTAAAAAAAAGTGCTGAGGTGAGCTGTGGAGAAGAAATGGAGAGACTCTCTGAACAAGTTACCAGGTGTATGATGTGCTACTCTTTCTGCAGTAAATCAACTCACTGGTACTAGTTGACCCTGTTTGGAGCATAGGGGGTTAGGCTAGATGATTTCCAGAGGTCCCTTCCAACCACAAGGTTAATATGAAACATATTTTTCAAACAACTGATTTCATTAGTACATTTTTCATAATAGTTTTACAAAGATATAATAAAAATATATCCTGCATTGCACATAAATACATACTTCCTTGGCCACGGGTGCAGTTGATCTGTTTTCTATCACTGGGCTCTTTTAATTAGTGCAGCTGTCAGTTAATACAAAAGAAAATGAAGTGTACACAATTCAAAACTCCACAT
This sequence comes from Antrostomus carolinensis, assembly GCF_000700745.2. NCBI lineage: Eukaryota > Metazoa > Chordata > Aves > Caprimulgiformes > Caprimulgidae > Antrostomus > Antrostomus carolinensis. The sequence continues at coordinate 22,777 of NW_010339476.1, read as the reverse complement.
TACTTCCCTTTGTATTTTGATTAAATGAAGACAGCCTGCTAGAACCTTCCCTTTATAAAGTGGAATATTTTGTCTATGAAAATCAATCTCTTGCTTTTTCATAGATAAAAAAGTGCTCCTTGAATTTGTTGGTCTGTGCTGGCATTGAAAAATCATAGCTTCTTGAAAATAGGTAGCGTGCACTGAAAAAGCAGATGAACTGTGTTCTTTTCTGGTGTAATTCGGAAGCCAGTTGTGTGCAAAGTGGTACCAGGGATTGATTTGGCTCAGTATATTTGTCGTTCATCAAGGCACTTAGAGCTAATTAATTGTCTGACATTTTGCAGCTCTTGAGATTATTTTCTGGTATGAATACGTAAGTGTAGGATCAGTAAAATAATTAAGGCAAGCTTTAAAAATCAGATCAGTACTTGGGTCCTTTTTCAGTTAGTCATGGGACCACCTGCTCAGCTGCTACAAACTGTTGTATTCCACTGAGTTTATGTGGGTGACAGCAGTCTGCAGAAGCAGAGCGTTGAGCCCCCAGGTCTTTTTGTTTAATACAGACACTAACACCATGGATTTGAACAGGCTGGGTTTTTTTTTTTTAAATTCCAAATGTTTTTGTTTCATTTACTTTGATTTTTCTTGTGAAAAGTGTGCTCTTGTAATTTTGATTTTCTGAAGTTTACATTCAGTTTTTGATTTCAGATTGCACATTTGGATGAAATGAACTGTTTTCTAAGTTTACATTTGTATAAGAAGTAAAAGAATGACTCTGCCAATATGTGAAATCTAAGAGAGAAATGTCTTACTTTAACACAGGAACTCTTCAGACATAAGGCAGTACCATGAAAGACAAGTTAACCTGATCACTGATCTATAATACCAGTTTTCTCTGTATATTTAAAATATGGGAGCTGGATATATAGGGAGCACACTGTGGAAAAAGAGACTTTTCATCATGAACTCAATTATTAACAAATAAATTAAGGTTCATTACTACTGATATGCCTTCTTGTGTGTTTAGAGGATCAAAGACAAAAACTAGCTGTGACGTGTTCTTTAAGAGGTAAATTTACAGCCTGATTTAAAATTCCAAACACTGCATTGTTATGCTGTAGAAGATTTTACAAAAGATAAATGTTTTGCTTTCTAGCCAAAAATATGGTTCTGAGCCTGCAAATACACTTTCATGCAAGTTATTTTTACTTTTGCAAATAAGATGGTTAAAGTTAATGGGGCTATTTGCATAAGCAAAAAACTCTGATGTGAAAAAGAAATTGTAGATTTACATTTTAAGTTTGTTGTAAGATGACAATCAAATTCCAGAAGTTTCAGTCCTTGAAGAGTTATGCAAGGTATGTGAATGTACTTTAAGGGGGAGAATATACTCCTATTCTCACTGACGCTGTTTCTCACAGTTAAAGGGTTGTAAAGCATAAGAAAGCTTACTCAGAGCTTTCTTGTTGCTTAGCAGATGTTTGTCTTTCACATGAGAGAATCTAACAACAAACACAATGAGTTTTCTGGGCTGTCAGAAAGTTGTAATAACAATAAAACCAGCTAAAAACAGTTAAAAGTGCTGTCTTCAAAGAAGTGCCTTGTGTATTAAATTCTGTAAGAAACAAGTTGATGTAAAAGTTAATTTACCTCATATGTTTACAAAATCGTGACTAAATAAACTTTTTGTACCACAACATTGTCTCTTTTAGATTAAATTTTCGTGGTTGTGTAGATGGTCTTTTAAAGTACTAACGCGCTGGAACAGTTAACCAGAGTTAGTGAGCTCTCTCCCTTTATCCACTGACTCTGCTGCTTCTCTTCTTCATATGAAGTGCTCGCTCAGTTGTATCTGTTGGAAAATTGGATGTTGAAACCCATCTCCATGCAGAACTCCCCAGTGGCTTCAAAGGAAGTTCACAATCCAGACGACATGTATGATCAAGACCCACTCTAGCAGGTGCAAGGGGTGAAATGCTGACCCTCTTGAAATCAGTGGGAAGTCTACCTCTACCTCTACCTCCACTGAGGCCAAGGCTTCACCCTTGGCTCTTGTTCTGACACGAGTCACTGCTCATCTCATGCTGTGTCGTGTGGTGTTAACAGTGACTCCCATCTTTTCCCCCGGTGCTGACTCGCTGACTTTGGTTTGTCCATGTAGCTGATGTGTCTAATGAGACTGTTGCCTGTAAACACACAAAGGATTTTAGTGCAGGGAAAATGTGTCCTTACTGAGGATAATGCGGAGTACCCACTGCATTTGAAATCTGCTGATTTGTCCCTTGTAGGCAAAGTTCACTGGTTAGCACACAGGAGTGTCACCCAATTTCGTGCTGTAAAGTACAATGTACTAAAGGTAGGTTAGTCTAAGTATTGTGCAGTCCCGTGAAGCGGCCAGGTCCAGGTTTCCAAAAAGTTTAACTTGTGAAAAGCTGCAATGTGAGCAAGACTGAATGCATGCAGAAGTGTTAAGTATGAAGGTTTTGTAAAACTTGTATTTCATACGCAGCACTTATATGGACCTGGAGGGGCAGGACAGTTTCCGTCCTGTAGTACTGAGTGTTCGTCTCTCTTGTGTTAATACAGTTGAGCATATTTTTTTGGTGCCTCCTGTGCTCGGGCAATGCTGTTTCTGCTGTATCCACATGGTAAAACAGATTGTTCGCTGTCTTTGAAGACTGAGTAGGAGTGTAAAACGGATAGTACTAAGATGATGCTTAGCAGTAATAAAGCTAAGGATGAGAGTGAATAAAGCGATATGGTAATTCCAGCTGTATTGCTAAAGATAACTCACTTGCCTCTGACCAAGAGCACTTTTTGCTACAAATACATGTGGCCATGTGGCATACATTCTATCTAGTTGCACATTTCATTGCAAAGTTCCACGATTTTGTTACTTGAAGAATGGGCAGTCAGAGTACTCCCAAGAGAGCCGAGAGCATGAGCTGGTGCCGAGGCAGCTGTGCGCGGGGCTCTCCCTCCCTTGGCACGCAGCCATGCTGCTGCCACCTTGCATCCACTGGCTCCTAAATTTCTGGCTGGAGTATGAAATATGGAGGTTGCTACTTCTGATCTCAGAAGGCCTGTGTGATGGTGTGGGCACTTTTTGCTGATACATTGAGCAAGGCGGCTTGATGTGAGCTTGTGGAGGAGAGGTGGAAGGTGTGCTCCGCTCATCCACAGCTGTGTCGTGAATGGGGGCACGGTGAAGATCCCGATGGTAATGGGAAGAGATGTGCTGGGGGGGGAGATCTCTAACCTCCTCCAGTAAATCGCCTCTGTACAGTTGTGCTGAAAGCCAAATGAAGAGCATTCCACATATCCCTGCACTGCTGCTGTTGTCCCCAGGGCATTGGCACAGGAACAATCAGCTGGCCTTTAGCAAGCATTTTCACTGTGACTGCATTAAGAATGGAATTTAACTAACCTCATCAGTGCTTTCCCACTCTGTAGCGGGAATAGGGATGAAGGCAATACACACTGTCTCCCAAGAAAACAGATGTCAGATAGTCAGGTCTTAGTAGGGCTGACATTTTGATAATTTTTGGCAACTGGATCTGCATCAGGTCTAACTGTCTTTGTGTCTATTTTCAGCTGACAATAGAGTAAGCAGATGCTTATCCAAAATCACAAAACTGAAGAGAGAGCCTTCTCATAAAGATGGCCTAGGAAGAAGGTGTTACTCTTGGAGTGTCATAGTCCAGGAAAACAGGGTGTTTGAGGAAATACACATTTTAGCACTTACAGGTACGTGATATTACGCCAGGATTACAGGTAACTTTAAGTACTGTTACTGCATTAGTAGAAGAGTTGGATTGCACCAACTGTTCTTCATTGTATATGTTTTTTTGTTTTTAGAAAGAAATTAGTGGTACATAGCAACAAACGTCCTTCATGGGTAGGTGGTCTGTGTATCTTTGTGTCACTACCAGTAGTACAGGGTCTATCATCAGAACTTTAGTATGTAGAGAATACAATACATTTTTCTGTGGGATACATTTTTCCTGTGTTTGCACAGGAGCCACCGAAGTCAGTGAATAGATGGGGTAAAGTGGAATAAAACCTTACTTTCCATGTAAGATATGGGTTGTATTTCTGTACTCCTCAATTAAATGAAAACTAAAAAGGAAGAGCAAACAGTTATCAGCTATCGTATAGCTCACTTCTCCATTTGAGAAGATTAAACTTTCTAAAGATTTTGGCTTTAAGGAATGTTGTGGTCTTCTGAGCAGAGACTAAGGGATAATTATAGTTGAACTATCCAGCCCCACTGAAGAACCTATTGTCAGCTTTGCATGGCTTATGTAGTGCGGTTTGCTATGTAAACCCTGCACAAAATGCAGAAGTAAGCAGCTGAGGATGGTTTGCCTAAGCAAACTCATTCATGTTTGTATTATGGATACTCTGAGGGGAAAGTACCTTCTTCATTATCAGCAGTGGAAGACAAGAAAAGGCAGAGTCATCGAGTTAAGAGCAGTTACATTTCTTTCCAGTCCTCTGCTGAGGTATTTAATGCTGAATTGTACCAGGTCGCTAAAACAGAGGTAGCTTTTGTACTCCCATGCACCATCCCTTCCTTCTGTCTCTGCTCTGTAAGAGGGATTTACATTTTTCTTTGTCATAAATTTGCTTCTGTCTTTCAGATTGCGAGTACATCCTTTAGGGCCTGGTACATGTCTCTAAGTAGTCCTGTGACTGAAATTTTAATATAGGAAAAACAACAAAATCAGACAACAGAATGAGCAGTCAGGACTGACAGCATCAGTTAAATTTATTTATATTAACCACATTTAAGTGTGGCTGAAGTTTTGTTATGAATAGCTTTCACAATGCTGAGTATGATTTGTCCTAATTTATTTATGATCGTGAAGTTCTACTCATCACTGTCACATGTAACAGAAGTGCTCACACTTGGTTTGTTCAAACAAAACATTGATTTTATTTTGTAAACCGCATCAACTGTTTTCTTGAGAAGACAGTGACTGTTGGCGTGACCTGGACAGAACTAAGAAAAACCTGCAGCAAAGCCAGCCTGGCTGGGGTACCAGAAACACACGTGGCTGACTCTCTGGCTTTTCAGTATCCCAGAGCCTTTTAAACTCTCTGCTCAATTAAAGTAGTAAAGCCCTATGCTTTGAGAGCAAAATTCTTGGCTAAGGGTCTACAAAATAATGCCCATATTTGCATTTGCCAGCAAATGCAGCTGTACTAGTGACTGCAGTGGTTTGGGATTTTGCAGAACAGAGAAGGATGCAGTCTGTACCAGCCTCTTGCTGTGGCCTGCATGAGAATTACGAGTCTAACTTTTGGGATGCATTTTTAAAAACTCTGGTCTTCATTATTTACACAAGTGGACCCTTTTTTCAGCCTTTCTGTGACTGTAGGTAGTGTTGCAAGTGCCTCGCTGTTGGCCACCTGCATGCCTTTCTCCTCATGGCAAAAAAAGTCAGTGCTCAGAGCAGCTCAGTGGCACAGGCTGCTCCCAATTCATCCAACCTGTGTGGCTTAATTAAGGTTCAGAACTTACTTAGGACTAGAAAGAAATTCTTGTCTTCCTATGTAAGATAAAACCATAAAATGTGCCTCAGAGATTCTTGCATTGTCCATCTTTTTGTGTCGCTTCCCTGCTATGGAGACCCAAATGTCTGGAGGTCCCAGTTAGCTCAGTTCTCTGCAGTGTGCTGCAATTGTAGCTTCTGACCACAGCATACCCAACCTTTCTTCAAAGTAAAAATATCTGTTTGGTCCCGACAACACTAGAAAATTCATACAGTTTTGATCCTCTAGGGTTGAAAAATCACAACCAAGTTTGCTGTCCACTCATCACACTGTTTTTATGCAGTAGGATCAAAAAGAGTCCCTGTTTGTCATTCATGTGTTTAATAGAACACAGAACAAATCTTTCCAAGCTTGTAAAAAATCATGTACCAATATGTCTGTTCCTGTAGAAATAGTAGTTTGCTTGAACAAGCACATTTTGAACTGGGAAAAGGTTTTTCACACTGCACACAGTCAGTGAGTTTTCTTTCACTTGGACCCGAAGTTTCTGAATTAAGTGAAGGGGGCAAGCTCAAGACAAAACCAGTTGTGAGAAGGCAACTGGAAGCAAACTCCATTCATATTTTAGGGCTACAGAACTAGAGACTAGAACTGATCCTGGTATATGGCCATTTTTTATTTTTCTTTGTTCTTTTTTGCCTTTTAAAGAAAAACCTTGAATGTAAAAAGATCACTAATAGTTGAATTTTCACCACTGTCCTTAACAGGGAGGGAATTGTTAGTGAGGAATGGAATGACCTGTAGGCACATTGCTGACAATTAATTTCCCTCACCTGGTTTTGTTCTGCTGCTCTTAAAAAGTTTCTTTCTCTTACAGAAAGATTATAGGCCTTAGAAAAACACTTTCAGGAAGAGGACTGTCCCTGCTTCTGTTGGCCTGGTCTGTGAAATAAGAGCTCATCACTGCGAAACGATAGATGCAACTAAGGTCAGCTGTCATTCAGAATTTCTATTTCTCAAGAGATCCTGACATTTAAAGTCAGAATGAAATATATATTCAAATATTCTTCATGAAACCAAGCCTGAGAAATGTCCTCTAAAACATTTTGCATTAGAAAAACATCCAGATGATAATTTTGGAAGCAACGTGTCATCCTGGAATTTAGTTCTTTTTTCTATTTTATATTATTTTAAAATTATCTTGCAACACGTGGAGGGTAGCTGCACCTCATGTGGCATCAAGCCAAACAAAGCAGAGATGGTGATGAGGTGATTTCTGAGCTCTTCCCTTTAGGCACCTAAATTCCATGTATAGTTGTGTTTTAGACACCTAGGTGTTATTTTGAATCTTATTCCTGCATCCTTGAGATCAAAGCTTTCATACCCAGAATACTGAAATGCCATCTCTGTAGATGATCCAGATGGGAAAATAATCCCAGTGCTGCCCTGTAAAATGGAGAGAATATGGACTGCTTGCCATCCATGTGTAATGGAAAAGCTTAAATGTATTTGCTTAGATGTTGAAATCTGCTACAGCTAAAGCCATGACCTAACTTTCTAACAAAGTTTTGTGTATTGCTCTGTTCCCTACAGCTGCTATAGTAAGTCATGCATGACACTGAAATGTGCATTACAAGTTTTTTGTTGTATAGGAGAAGTGCAATGATCTGCATGTAATTTGGGCAGCTGTCTTTATTTTCAGCTGAAAGAATTCTCTCAGTTGCAACAACGTAAATCCAATATAACTCCACCACACTGGTGTAACACAGATAAGACTTTCTTTGTGTTTAAATGACTGCAGTGAACAAGATCAACTGCAGAAAGAATAGTTCTTTTTTAAAGAAAGATCTGCAAGTTTAGTACATAATGGGCCAAATTAATCTCCGCCTTCTGCTGAACCTCTGAAGCTAGGAACTGGCCATTGTGTGTTGAGTTTGTTTAGACAGTACCATTTTTGTTCAATTGGCTACATCCGCGGTATTTTAGAGACAGCAGAAATGTTCCCTCCAGCTACAAAGTGACATTATAGCTGTCAGACATGATTTTTATTCTAGGACATGTATGCCTTATCTCTTTTGTGCACTTCGAAATAAAATAACCTCTGAAGCTAGGAACTGGCCATTGTGTGTTGAGTTTGTTTAGACAGTACCATTTTTGTTCAATTGGCTACATCCGCGGTATTTTAGAGACAGCAGAAATGTTCCCTCCAGCTACAAAGTGACATTATAGCTGTCAGACATGATTTTTATTCTAGGACATGTATGCCTTATCTCTTTTGTGCACTTCGAAATAAAATTATAACCAAATATGGAGAAATAGTTTCACCAATTTGTTTCACCAATTCTCAAATGTTTGAGCTTAACTCTTTGAGTTACCCCTTTAATTCACAAGGAGTTCAAATTCTCTTACAGAAGAGACCTCATAAGTAATATAAAGAGTCAAAGAGTGTGAAGACTAAACCAAATCAGATCCAGAAAGAATTAACTCAGCTTTAGATAAGATAATGTAACATTAATTTTTCTCTGCTTTCAGGCTTGATTTCTGTATAGTTCTCAGTTGTAAATGTTGTAAGTGAGTGTTACCAGCCATTGTACACCCACTGAGTCCCTCAGCCTACGGTGAATGTGGTTCTTTTGGAGATCATTGTCTGTTCAGACTCCACCAGAATAACACTTGTTTTAGGTAATCACGATCTGTCAGAGTTGCATAAATGCCTTTTGCTTCTTTATATTTTTGTGTAAGTATAGGAGATAAAAAGTATAATGGAATCATAGAAATGCTGGTTGAAGGGGTCCTCTGAAGACCTCTAATCCAACCTTCCACTCAAAGTGGGACTATCCCAAAAACTAGATCTAGTCAACCAGGTCTCTGTCTAGCCAAGTCTTTAATACCTCCAAGGATGACGATCCCATGTAGTTTTCTAATGTCTGCTCTAAACATCCCACATCACAGCCTCTGGATATTGCCACTTTCTATGCTATCATCTGCCATGACCAAGAAGAGTTTGGCTTTATTGTGTTTGTAACTCCTTACGAGTAGTTTTAGGCTCCTATTACACCCTCCCTTAGCCTTCTCTTTTTCAGACAAAATAAGCCTATCTCCCACAACCTCTCTTTGGGGCTTCAGGCCCCTGACCATCTTGACTGACCATTGCTGGACCCTCTCTAGTTTCTCCACATCCCTCTTGAACTGAGGGCCATGAAACTGGACACAGTATTCCAGGTGTGGCCTCACTGATGCTGAGTAAAATCAAGCAAGTTGCCTTCATTTTCCTCCTTGAGAAGATGATTCCCAGGACAGCCCCAGCGTGACAGTGAGCACTGAGAGAGGTATGCAGTTAGCTCTCTGCTGGGACAGGAGTGAGATTTCTCATTCACAAGTAGATTTTAAGTATGTCTTAAAAAAACTTTAGCAGCAAGAAGAGATCAAACACAAGTGAACCCAGAAAAGAGTAAACTGAAAGCACTGCAAAATATGTTCTGGAAGAACTAGGCAACAAATACTCCTGTGCAAGACCAAGTTAGTTTTTCTAGATGCTTGGTATCATGGCTAGGGACAGATTTGAACCTCTTTGGGCTGTTCCTAGCAAGAATCCTTGCATTTAGAAGAATATAATCTGCTGCGTTGTGCATTATTTATTTTTCTGCATTGTCTATCAAATGTCCTGTGTCTCCTTTTGGGTTTACTGACTGTGTGCGGTGGTCAGAAACCCAGTTGTCACCTCATCAGATACAAAGATTCAGGTCTGGCTGAAGAGCTAACTATGACAATGTAAGGTCAAGTCCAGACCTGACAGTTCTGCTTTTGGCTTGACAAGATGGGGACAGAGGAGGTAGCTGAAGAGGTTCTAGCAGGCCAAGGGTGATTTCCATTTTTTCCTAGTTGGCCACTCTAGGAAGAGTAAGGACACGGTTAGTTATCGCTTTGGATATTTATAGGGTTTCCTACAGCAACATGGTTTATAAATAGCTGGGGATCTCAGGGCAGCTTTCAATAGCAGAGAGAAAGGAAGCTCAGCCTTTCTCAGAGTTTAACAAGCTGCTGCTTGTGATGCTTTTCTTACGATTACAGCTCCAGCCACAGTGTCTGTGTTTCAGCAGAGTTGTCCATGTAACTTGCTCACACACCCTTTTTAAAAAAATACAATTAACTTTCAGGCCCTTTTCAGCACCCTGAGACGATCTTGCCCAAAGGCTGGTCTCATCTTTGCAATGTCAGGCAATACTGTCTTGCAATTTTCAACCCTGCTCGCAGTGAAGTTAACGGCCTCACTGAGCTGACATGTTTGAACAGAGATGCATCCAGCTTCTGGCACGTCTATGACTTGGCAGCCTTTCTCCTGTATGGCTGCTGTGACAGCCTGGAGTTTGGGCAGGAATTAAAGTGCTGATGACTCTTGGGAGCTCTCAGCAATATTCTCCCACGCTTTTGGAGCTTGGCTGAGCAGTGGCCAGGGTTCACTGAAGAGGCTCAGTACGCTGGGAATACTCTCTTCAATGGAGAGGACCCACTGGCTTGGGAGACTTCTCTTAGTAACTGCAGTTTCTATCTAGCCAGGTAGAAATCCATTAAGGGAATCCAGCCAAGAGATCTCTTGCTGTCCAGAGATCCTGGGAAGCTCTGATATTGCTGGCCATGGCGTTAGGTTAGTTGATTGTTCACCTAAGGAAAAGTCAGAGCCTTCTGGAGACTGGTTTTATGGACCCTTTAGCCTTTGTGCTGGCTCTGGGTGCTGGCGTTGGCACTCTAGGCACTGAGGTCGTTGGGCAAGCACAGTGTCCTTGATCTGTAAGGACAGCAGGAGATTCTGGGGTGACAGGCACTGTGACTGGCATGGCAGAGCATTGCCTTTGCATTGCTAATACCTTTTGCCTTAGTGTCTTTACTCCTTGGCATCTGGGAGTGAGATGTAAAGCTTCATCCCCATCTCAACCAGCTACTGTCAGTACTGTGGCTGAGACACCTCTTACTTCTCATGCTAGGGACAGGTTAGTGCCCTGCAGGGACTATCTCCATGATGGTAAATGCCAGCAGAAGTAGGGAGGCTTTATTTCAGAGGGTGTACAATCTGGTGGCAGTGATCAGGACACATTTTGAGCAGCATGGTCGAAGAGTGATGGCCTCCTCCTGGTCCTGTGTTTGGTGCATTTGTTTCTATTGATACTGTGCTGCTGGAGGTGTTCTTGGAAACCAAATGCTGGTGGTCAGCATTTTGTTGGCACTAGTGTCTGCAGTGACTTTCTGCTCAATATCAGTCCTTTGTGAAAAGTCTGAAGTGCAAAGAGGTGATGTTTGAACTACCATGCTGAGTATTAGGAATGAAAACCTTCCTAAGGAAGAGGGAGAATATCGAAGGTTGGCTGGAACCAACTTCTAGAAGGACTGCAGTCCAGTGCGTTGGTACAAAGCACCTCATCCCCAATTAGGGAATTTGTAGGCAGTCCATGGAGCATGACAGAGGGAGCTAAGCTGATATAGATGTGAGATCTACAGAAGTGCTTAAGAATTATTAAATGTAATGTTCTGGAAAAGGGAGCTTATTTCTCAGTCTTGGCCTCTAAACTTGTCAATTCTAAATTTAACCATACCACATGTTGTACAGCTGATCTTCATTTTTATATTTGCACAAGAACTTTTTTAGTGGCAGTGTTGCTTGCTGCAGTGCAGAGAGGCTCTTACTGGTTTGATTTTCCCTAAAAATTGACATGATGTCATGTGTTAAGAGGTTAAAAAAAAAAGGCTCATTTAAGAGAAGCAACCAGTCTGGACCTCAGGCTGGACTGAGGTGGGTGGGGCTGCTGGGGAGCCCTTAGAAAATCACATCTGAGGATGTTCCTAGACCACTCAGTCCTTCCAGACATTGTTCAGCCATGTTATGTCCTGGCACCAGCCTGTCCATGTCCTCCACAGTCCTGAGCACCTCCCCAGGCCCTGTCAGACAGCGTGTGGAGCAGATTAACCACCTGGGGAAGAGTCAACCAAATCACAGGAGTGTATCACCAGAAATGGTCTTCTCAAGATCTTGGGGGCCATCAGCAGAACATATGCTTCAGAAAGGACTCTGGAAGTATCACTACCTATGTCAGATGCTGGTGCCTATACATTATAATCGTTACAGCTATCTGACACACAGGAGTACTGTGCCAGGTTCCTGGGTCTCACTCACCAGGGTGGCTTGGCAGCATCAGCTCTGTAACAAAGGTTAATCAACTTCTGCTGACTGAGTTGCCAAAAGTTAGACCCTGTAAAGGCCCAGCAAGAAATTTTCAGAATAATAAGGGTTTCCAGTTTCTGGTGAAAGTCAGTGTTGATTTCTGCTCCTGAATCATCTCCAGCATCTGGAAATCCCTGCTTTTAAATCTGCTCATCAACACCTAAATGTGAGCTACTTACAAAATTGAGAGACCAGTTTCACTTAAGACTAGGTGCTACTCAGCTTTTTTCTAAGACTAACCCTCATGTAGATGTGCCTGCATATTGATTTAGCTTAAGGCTACAGCTTAACACTAGTGTGAACCTTCCCTCAGCCCAATTTTAAGCAGTTTCATAGGTGATTTCTTGAGACATATTTAAAATATAGCTTAAAAGATAACTGTCTTAAAAGATGTTCTGGGTCCTGCCCTTGCCTCACAACAACCCCATGCAATGCACCAGGCTGGGGGACAAATTGCTGGAAAGCTGCCTGGCAGAAAAGGATGGGGGTGTTGGTCAACAGCCAACTGAACATGAGCCAGCAGTGTGCCCAGGTGGCCAAAAAGGCCAATGGCATCCTGTCTTGTATCAGAAACAGCATGGCCAGCAGGACCAGGGAGGTCATCCTTCCCCTGTACTCGGCACTGGTGAGGCTGCACTTTGAATACTGTGTTCAGTTTTGGGCCCCTCACTACAGGAAGGACATGGGGGCTCTGGAGCATGTCCAGAGAGGGGCAACAAAGCTGGTGAAGGAAGGGTCTGGAGAATAAGCCTTATGAGGAGAGGTTGAGGGAACTGGGGTTGTTTAGCCTGGAGAAAAGGAGGCTGAGGGGAGACCTTATCGCTCTCTACAACAACCTGAAAGGAGGTTGCAGCGAGGCCGATGTGTGTCTTTTCTCCCAGGTAACAACTGACAGAACAAGAGGAAATGGCCTCAAGTTGCGCCGGGGAGGTACAGATTGGATGTCAGGAAATAATTCTTCACTGAAAGGGTTCTCAGGCACTGGAACAGGCTGCCTAGGAAGGTGGCTGAGTCACCAGCCCTGGAAGTATTTAAAAGATGGGTAGATAGGGTGCTTGAAGATATGGTTTAGTAGTGGATAGGTACAGTTAGGCGCTCAACCTCAAATGTCTTTTCCAGCCAGGTAATTCTATGATTCTATGATGCAAACTTGAAAGATGCTTGTGTTGCACTGCATAAGGCCAGTCATGAGAAATGAAGCAGGTCCATGCATATTAAATATCTCACAGATAAACAAACATCATGAACAGATCCAGATGTAGAAACCTGCTTGGTTCTGGGACAGCTTCCAAGCTCCAAGACAGCTTTGCCTGTGAAAATAAAATATTTTTTCCTGATAGGTTGGCTAGACATGGCAGGCTGAAAGTGTATTTTACCTTCTTCATGGCTTAGAAATATTTTTTCTTGAATGAAACATTCCATCAAGCACTGAGTCCTTGTGGAACTCAGTTCCACAAGGAAGAGTTGACTCTTGTTCTGGTCCTGGCTCCCAGGTTATTTCATTTAATGTTCTTGGGCATCTCTGCATTCTAGTGCAGTCAACAGTGTTGACACATCCCCACACACTGGAATCTGCTCTCTTGAGGATGTTTATCTGCCTGCAGCAGGAGCCCACTCACACTGAGACCCTGTGTAACAGTGTTCCTGGCCTGATTTTCTGCTAACTGTATGATGGGTCTTTCTGCATTTCCACCCCAGAGCAGCCGATCATGGAGCAGGTCAGTTCTTACTGACTCCCTGGACCAAAAAGGGAGAATACATCGCAGAATACGTCCATGCTTGACTTATAAATATTTTGTATTAGAAAAATAACAAATGAGTATCTGTGACATGCAAAGGGGACTTACTATGTTTAACTGTTTCCAGCTACTGGCCAAGAATGAAAGCTCTTGGCTGCAGGGAGTCCCAGCTGGGCATCTCACCAGGAATGCTCCTCTTTCACGTTGCAGACAGAGCCCTTTGTTGTGCATCATCACCAGCACTTGGCTAGCTGGCTGGTCTTTTGACCAGCAGTGGTCAATTGAATTTTTTGAGCTCTGCTTTTCAGGCTAAGATGCCTAATTTTTACAAATAAGAAACTAAGATAAAATTCTGTCTATCAGTGTCAAAGGTGCAATTTGTTGCTTATCCTTATGTACACACCAAACATGGATAAACCTGAAGAGGAGGGCTAAAGGGTTAAATCTAAAATGTAGAGTAGTCACCAAGCAACTGTTTTTCCCTTCCGTGTGTAACACTGTGTTATCATTGTGCTGCTCAGAGACAGGTGTGAATGACACAGTGAAGTGGGCCCAAGAAGTGTAATCAGCTTCATGTCCCTTACTCCTGCAAGCTCACCTCGTCTGTTTAGAAGAATAACTGCAAAGTACAGGACACCAAGCCAGAAAATCATATTCTGAGTATGAAAAAATCCAACTGATCTGTTGACTTGACTGAACATTTTTCTGTATCTCTGAGTTCATGCTAGAAAGGCGAGGAGTTAGGAACTGTCTGGGTACATCAGCCCAGCATTTCTGAGGAGGGCTGGCCGGAGTAACTTCTAGAAATGACCTCCAGCCAAGACTGGATTCACAAATCAGGCAAACTTTGGGACTTACCACCCTTCTTATGAACCAAGTGTTGTAGCTTACTTTTATACTGACTCTTCTCTAAAATGATCCCCCAGTATTTTAGTGCATTCCCTTTATGCTCAGTGTTAATACAACAGCTATGAAACCTCACTTCTCTTAGCAATGCCTTTGCATTGACCTTGAGAAGGTCCTGTCACTGTGCAATACCTCCCTTTCCCTGTCTGCAAAAGGGGGTCATGATTTTCATCTGCTTTAAGAAGTGCTTTCACATCTGCAAATGAGAAAAGATATTTTCAGCCACTGGAAACAAGGCAAATTTTTAAGAACAGACTATGGTAATTTGTATAATTTTCGCTTATACGCAAATACATAATGATATTTAAAATCCAGCAGGCTTGATTTAGCAAATTGCATATGATGGCAAAATACAAGTCTTGCAGAAAACAACCTATGAAAAAACTATTTCTAACCACTATTAAAACTATTTCACACCACTGATTCTGTGTATCATCTCTTCAATAAGGACATTTCAAACTATCCCAAATAGTTCCATGACAATTACCATAGTCATCTTTCATCTGACTTATGTGCCAGTAAGTCCATAAGATACAAGCCAGAGTAATTTTAGAGGGAAGCCCCAAACTGAGGAAGAATTTGAAGACTTGCCATGCACAGGTGTTCAGTGTAACATGGAAAGCACTGAAGCATGATTGATGGGGATGTAAACAGTGTTGACATGGGGAAGTGAGCTGAGAGGCAAGTTCTGTACCTCTCCAGACTTGTTTTGTCCATCATGAGAAGGCAACTGCAGCATGTTACTGGTTATCTGTGTTAACTGTTTTTTCATGCACTGGAAAACAATAGGAAACTTCCCACATTTTGAAATATAACATTTTGTGGAATCCATCAAGCAGTGAGATTTTATTTTTGAGGAAGCCCCATGTCTGTAGTTAAAACCAGGTGCAATGTCTTCATGAAACTGGGACAACTAACAGAAGAAAAAGAAGCTTATGGTCATGTCTCGTCAGGCTACTGCTGAAAGTTTATTGCGGGATCAAACCAACAATTTTTATAATGCCATTTTATTGATTCTGCATTCCTAGGTTGTCTTTTAGATTCTACTAACTCTGCCCCAGAATCTTTCAATGGAAAATACCTACCTGTGGTTGGTTTCAGAAGGCAATTATAGACGGCAGTCTGGTTTTTTGGAGGATCTCAGGAAGTGGAGAGCAACTGCTTTGCAGTAGGCTTGGACATGAAATGGACCTTAGACAGGACAGCGCTGGGACTGGCAGGACTGGGAGGAGCTTCTGGACTGTGGATGTGACATCTTCCAGCCTGCATCAACAGAATCCGTGCCCAGCTGTTCGTCTCCCCGCCCCTGTGCAGATGCTGACACGCTGAAAGCCAACGTCACAAGAAACAACTTGCTGATAGTGCTAGCAGTGAGGTCAGGCACTGAAGTGCTCCAGCACTCAATCCTTCCTCTGTTATGACAGTACTTGAGATCCCAGCTGGAAGAACTCTGGACTAGTGTGGATGGAAGAGGGTGCTTCTGATCTGTTGAAGAAGAGGACTTCAGCATCACCAAATTGCTGTTCCCCATAAACAGTCACTTTCAGCTTTGACAGAAATCTTGAGGGAAAATTGTTAACACAAAAAGAGAGCCAAAATGCTTTCAGCATCTTGTTAGGAAATGTATTTGGCATTGGATTCAGGTGGTAAAATACCCCGTTTCCTTTGATGCTGTGCCACATAGAGGAGATTGGAGATGATTTCTTCCAGAATAAACTAGCTGTTGATGCTGCACAGATATGACATTGATGTGTTGAATCTATAGGCCAATGTTAAAGAGGAGATACTAGAATACAAAGAGATGCTGAGGGATGCAAGGACAGATGATGCATAGTCTGAGAGATGCAATGATGAAAGATGTAAAGACAGAACCAGTGACAATTTGGATATCAGCGCATGAGGTTTGGAGCTTATGTTGTGGCTAATGACCAGAAAAGAAGCTGTTGCTTTCAGCCTCATTTTGAGTGAAAATGAAAACTTTTTTGAGTGAGGTAGATAAAAAGTAGGATACTTAGATAAAAGTAGCATTTTCTCATTTGCATACTTGAATCTCATTTAACATTATTGTGTTTACTGATATTGGCCTCATGCAGGTTGTAAAATAAATGTCTAAAATTGGTAGAGGCAAAGCAGATGTCATTAGGGCAATTAGCTCAGGCTGCCCTGGCACTTTGAATGGATTTACTTAAACATCAATACCACCATCTTTTTGTTCATAGACATTACACAGGATATTTACTTCCAGGAAGATGCTCTAAGATGGAACAAGTTATTGCTGTCTTAGAAGCAATAAATTACAAACAAAAGAAAACCACCATCCCTTATGAAAAATTTTCTCCCTTGAGAAAATAAACCTCGTCCCCTTTTTCCAAACTGTTGTTATTTTTCAACTTCTCAGTTGCTTTTTTTTTTTTTTTAGTACACACTATAATGACAATCCCCGAACAACCCCCTAAATTCCTTTTTGCTTGAAGAAGCATATGAGACCATACACAGCTATTGTAGGGTTTCTGTGTCTCCATCCTGCACCAGCCTGGGTGGAAGCATGTTAGAGTCACTTCAACAACCCCCATTCAGAAAATGATGACTCCTGTGGCCAGGAAGAAGAGTCAGGTACTGTAAGGAAGCAATGACACCTCCAGCCCTGAAATACTCAATATTTTTTCAATTTAATCTTCTCCGTAGCTTTTGCAGTCTTACTGATCCATCTTCTCAGAGATTATTACATTGTTGATACCACTGAATCTGCTTAGCCAGGAATAGTAAAATGAGAGAAAAATTTCATTTGCTAGTATCTGAGTTTGTATTAGTTTTGCTAGAAGTTTAATTTGCATGAAACCCCCAATATTTTACAGAACTAACAGGAAGCAATTTCAGGAAGCAGTCATTTAGTGTGCAATGATTCAACATGGCAAAAAAAATCTGTGTTATGCAAAGTTCCTGCTCTTGATTCTCCTTTCATCAATAATTCACATAAGAATCATGTCTTCAAAAATCCAGGTGTCTGCATGGTCTTTCTAAAGGATGCTCCCTTACGGGAAGTTCCAAAATGGGATATAACCATGAGGAAGGCATATATGGTGAAAAGTGTCCCAGTAGTGGATGTTGAATTGGGTTGGCAGACATTGGTGAATTACCTTTAAAATGGAAAATAACTTTCCAGTTTACAGGTTTGATCAAGAAGTCTTGAAGGCTTCCTCACATTTCTACCATCTTGGGATCACACTGAGAAATTATATCCTAAAAGAATGAAACTGCTTTTAAAATACAGACAAAAGATGTATTTCCATACTCTGATTTCTACTTCTGTTATTTCTGTTCCAATACTTTGTATTTATTCATATTGCCAACAAAACAAAGAATTATTCTGAATTTCAGAAGGGCCTACCTGCTAGAGATCTGAACAAGCTTTCCTCTGCTGGGAAAAGTAGTTAATTCTGTCTAGTTTTGATCTTACCTGGCTTTTCTATGTGCACAAACCAGAAGTTTGTGTTGTTCACCTTTTCACACCTCAGAATTATAATAATGAATCTGCCTGATATTTAAGTTCCTGTGTGTCTATAGTCCCACATGGGCTTCCTAGGCTCCTGCTTTTCTCAGAAAATGGCAAGGAACAGCAATAGCCCTTTTCCTGGAAGTTTTGTGTGCTCTGCTCCTCCCTCCCTACAGACCTGACAACCCTGCTATGACTTCTGAAAGGCTCACTCAGAAGTCCAAGGACAGCTGATGGTAGAGACCAGAGCAGTCCATCAAATGCAGAGGGTGCCTGGAGCAGGGAACGGCAATTAGTTTTCTAAAGGCCCAGCTACAATAGACAACCCTGTCTTAGAACACAAACACATGAAAGGTTAGTCCTCATGTCACATCTCTTACTCCCACAGCCCATTTTCCCTTGTGAAGGGCAAAACACATCTCATCCAGCACTGATTGCCCAGGTGCTGCACAGCTGGTCTGTCCCAACCAAGCAGGCTCATCCTGTAGGCAATGGGGAGACAGTGGTGTTTCCAGAGGGATTTACCCCTCAGTCCTCTGATTCCCCAGTGCATGACAAACTCTTTATTTCTCCCCTGTTTTCCTCTGGCAAGTGCTTTCCTAACCCAGGGCAGGTGTGTCAGGGATGCCCTAGGGCTGTTGAGCCGTGGGCAGGAACCCACCCAACTCCCAGCAGAAGGGTATGGGACCTCTGTGTCCATTAGGGGAAATAAAACATTTTTCTGAGCAACGCTTTTCTAAGGGCATATTTGCCTAATAAATAATTCACTTTTCTGATGTGGTCATACAGTGACCACAATTTTAGTGCTTTGCTTTAGTTACGAGGCTTTACAGGCGTCCTTCCTGCCATTTAAGCTGTTCATAGTTCTTTTGTTGATTGCTGTTTTATGAAGGTCAGGTGCTCAAAAGACATTGATATCACATAATGTCCACACCCAATGTCAGCAGAACAGATATGCCAAGAGCAAACCAAATGAATGCCGAGGCCATGGTTGCTGTAAGGACACATTTGTGTAGTTACCTACAGAGCAATGAGAGGTTTTTCTCTGAGAACAGTGTGCTGATGCAAGAAGATGCCAACACTGAATAATCAAACAAGGCCTTTCTGGTTTCCCAGGGAGCATCTGGGTTTGTAAACTTCTACTCACATGAAAAACAAAATTCTTGCTCTTGAGGAGGTAACAAGAATAAATAACCAGGTGTTCTCTGGCATTTCTCTTCCTCCAGCTTCAGAATGCAACACCTTGCCTTGAACATTAATTCTCCTGGGAGCTTTGAAGGAAGACATCGTTGTAGAGAAGAACAAACTGTTGTTGCACTCTGAATGATCTTTGAGTTGTTTAGGGATTTTTTTCCTGTTGCTGATGATTTGTTCTTCTAATGCTGTGCTGCATTCCCAGCCTAAAGTCTTTCCAGCATGCTTTTCCTTGACTGATCTTCCCTTTGGCTCCTTTAGTCCTTTTCATCTTCGTACTTTCAAACATAAAAAATTTCCATGTTGATCATTTAAATGGGTCACTGTGTTGCAATGTTCTAGCAGTATTGTCTTTGGCTCAGCAGTAAATCATGCAGCTCCAGGATTTCCTTCTAGTAGAGCTGTGTGAAAATGTTTCTGATACAACGGCCACATTTTGAACGCCTGTTGCTGTTGTCACTACAAGTGAGACGGAAATCAATCAATCAAGCAGAGAAAGTATGGTGGGCACAGCAATCAGCGGCCACGTTCTTCATTTCACCTATGCTTTTTGCAGTCTTGTCACTCAAATGCAGGACACTTGCCAGGTATTCAGAGACTGAAATAATGGTAGAAAGAAATGGCTTTTTCACATCAAGAAAAAGTCTGTAGGAAAAAGGCAAGTGATACATAGCTGCTGTGTAAATCTTATTTCCTGGCTGCAGTCACCTGTCAGGGCTACAGAAAATGATTTTCTGACATGCAGCCAGGTCTGTGTCCATCTTCCCATGTAGTGCCTGTTTCACCATGGATGTCAGCACTTCCCTGTCTCCGGGGAAGACAGTATTTTCCTTGGATTTCAGAGATTTCATAGGATCACCTGATGTAATTACTTCCTCTGTGACTTTTGGCAAACACGTGACTGTTAAGGAGATGCAAACTTTGTAAATATACACTTAAAAGAATTTGATTGTAGTCAACATAAGAGACATTCTGCATCAATAACTTAGGGGAGATTTTCCGTATATAAAGAGCATAAGGATTTTATTGTTGAGGAACTAGAGAAACACTAAGACACAGGTTTAGAGTCCAGCTTTGCTGCAGACTTCCCATCTGAACTGGGCTGAATCATTCGCGCTCTTCCACTGCTTGTTGTTTGGAAATGTGCAGTTATGCTATTTTCTTTCTTTCTCACTCTCCTGTTTTGTCCCAGTTTCTCAGATTGGAAAAAATCTCGGTTCTATAATTCTCTTATTGTGCATTTGTAAAGCTTGAACATGACTGGACACTGAGGTGCAGCTATATTATTCACAATTACTTTGTCACTCTTACACTTCACTTGACAAGGAAGTCAGTGCTGCAGAACACCCAGTTATACAGTGGTTTAATTTGGTTTATTTATAGCTGTTTGCCAGGCCTGGAATAGCAGGAGTCAGCATCAGTATGTAAAGAGATCTTTTCCTCAGGATGTCAGCCCACCTTGGCTGCTGCAGCAAAAAGATCTTAGCTTCAAAGGGAAGTCATGCTTGACCAACTTGACAAACCTCTATGATGAAATGAGTGGCTTGCTAGAAGGCAGTGCAGAGCAGTGGATATTGTCTACCCAGACTTCACCAAGGTTTTCAGTGTTGTCTCCCATAAGTATGGGCTGGATGAGCACACAGTGAGGTGGAATGAAAACTGGCTGAATGACTGGGACATTCATTCTGGTGGTGATCAGTGGGACAAAGTCTAGTTGGAGGCCAGTAACTGTGGTATAACACAGAAGTCAATAATGGGGCCATTTTAACATAGAATCACAGAATGTTGTGAGCTGGAAGGGACCCACAAGGATCTTCAAGTCCAACTCCTGTCCCTGCACAGGATAATCACAAGATTCAGACCATGTGTCTGAGGGCATTGTCCAAATGCTTCTGGAATATTGTCAGTCTTGGTGCTATGACCACCTCCCTGGGGAGCCTGTTCCAGTGCTCCACCATCCTCTGTGTGAAGAACCTTTTCATAATATCCAACTTAACCTCCCCTGGCACATCTTCCTGCCATTTCCTCTGCTCCTATTGCTGGTTGCCAGAGAGAAGAGATCAGTGCCCACCCATTCTCTTCCCCTTGTGAGGAAGTTCTAGACCACGATGAGATCTCCTCTCAGTCTCCTCTTCTCCACATCTTCATTAATGATCTGAATGATCAAGGGGCAGAGAGTACCCTCAGCAACTTCACAGAGGACACAAAACTGCGAAGAGCGGCTGATGTGCCAGAGGGTTATGCTGCCATCCAGAGGGACCTGACAGGCTGGAGAAATGGGCTGACAGGAACCTCATGAAGTTCAACAAGGAAAATTGCAAAGTCCTGCACCTGGGGAGGAACAACCCCCCATGCACCACTATATGCTGGTGTCCAGCCAGCTGGAAAGCAACTTGGCAGAAAAGGACGTGGGGAGTCCTGGTGTACACCAGGTTGAATGTGAGCCAGCAATCTGTCTTTGTGGCAAAGAGGGCTGAGGATATCCTGGGCTGCATTAGGCAAAGCATTGCCAGCTGGTCAAGGGAGGTGATCCTTCTCCTCTACCCAGCACTGGTGAGGCCACACCTGGAATGCTGTGCTCAGTTCTGGTCTCCTCGGCACAAAAAAACCATGGACATACTGGAGAGATGCGAATGAAGGGCCACAAAGATAATTAAGGAGCAGGAGCACCTCTCCTATAAGGAAAGGCTGAGAAAGCTGGGACTGTTCAGCCTGGAGAAGAGAAGGCACAGGTCACTTTTCTCAACATATATAAATACCTGAAGGGAAGGTGCAAAAAGGATGAAGCCAGAGTCTTCCCAGTGGTGCCCAGGGACAGAAAAAGAGGAAATGGGCACAAACTGAAACACAGGAGGTTCCCTCTTGAACATCAGGAAACACTTTTTTGCTATGACGGTTAACTGAGCACTGGCACAGGTTGCCCAGGGAGGTTGTGGAGTTTCCATCACTGGAGATATTAAAAGGCTGTCTGGACATGGTTTTGGGCAATGGGCTCTAGGTGGCCCTGCTTGAGGAAGGTATTGAAGGGGATGACCCTAGAGGTCCTTTCCAGCCTCAACCCTTCTGTGACTGTGAAAGACTATAAGCCAGAGCAGACTCTGGCAATGTTTATATCATCTATCAACAAAGATCCCGTGACAACAAAGCCAGACAGTTGTAGGCAGAACTTTTCTTCAAAAATCAGAATGCAGTCACATGCTAAGAAAAGGCCTGTGCAGGAACGGTGACGTGCTCTTATTCATGAGCCTGCAGTTCTGGAAATGGAAGAAACTTACACTCTGTCACCACAGTGCTGTTCCCCATAAAATATTCTGCCAGGTATACCTCTTCCAAATTTACATTTCCCAGTTCATATACTTTCTAAAACATTTATTGCAAAACTATTTTCCAACCCAAGTCATGAAGATTTTCTGCCCCTTTTTGTCTAAATCAATGCTTCAAATCTGTGAAACCAATAATGTCCTGTTGCTGAGGTTCCAGTGACACACAGGACCATGGGGAGTGCTTTACAGACAGTCTCCAGGACATCAGTGACATACAGCTTTATAGTAATGTTCAGATAAAATTTGATTATTAGAGAGCAGGGTGAGGAGATGAGCAGTGCAGCTTCCTGCTCCAGAAAGCTGAGGAATAGGGGCTGTTGTGCAGTGTGGAGGGGAGACATGAGGGCCTGTTTTGGGGTGGCAGAAGGCAGTGGAAATAATGGTAATTCCTTTGTGCTTCTGTCCCGATCCGATATCGGGGGTAATT
>NW_010339475.1:97591-113124 GCF_000700745.2 Antrostomus carolinensis | reverse complement strand
ACCCGGGTCCTCCTTCTTGCCCGTTTTGAAGGTTGGAGGTATGATCATACAAACTTATGACATGCTGTCACTTGCAATGTTTTGATCTGTTTTAGATAGGAAACCAAGTAAACCTACAAAGTAACAGTTAGATAAAGCATTACATTTTTTGGCATGCAATTCTAGTGGAAACTTGTTTAGTGCTGTATCAAAGCTACATAAAGATTTATATGAAGTACTGCAATGCCTGAAGAAAGTTAAATGGGAAACTTAACTGGAACATGACCAAATTTTATTACAGGTTTTTCTGCTATTCCACACCTAATGATACCATCTACCACCCAAGCAACCTTAACTAGTATTCTGTTGTCTGGAGTACCTAATTATAGTCAAAACACTCCATCTCCACCGCCAGGCTTGACTCCTGTTGAAGTCCATGTTAACGGCATGCAATCAGAGAGTAAAAAAGGCTCACCTTCTTTAAATGGTCACGTAAAGGTAAGTGATACTGTCTGTGGAGAACCAGATCTGTTTGTAATAGACTTCTACTAAGAAAAGCTGAAGGAGAAAAATAGCTGTATTAGTAGATTCTTAAAGCTGCTAAGTTTAGAAATAGAACAGTGGTGTTTTCAAAAAGTGGAACATTCCAATGAATTTCTTGTTTTCCTGAGCAGATAGAAAAGCTAAATTCTTTCAATACTTCCTTAAGCATAACAATCACTTCAGTGATTTTTGACAATCATTTCAGACCTCAAATATCAAGTACGCTGCACTGTCTGCCACATCACTAGGAGAAAATGTGTTGAGCACAAACCACAGTGATCCAGTAAGACAAACAAGTACTCATGGTGCCTCAGACCAAGTAGCTGCCAAAACAAGTAGTACAGAAGGTAAGATTTTGACATTTTATTCTTTTGACTGGTAGTATTTGTGCAGTCTATGTACAGCTCATGAAACAAAAATGTAAATATATTGCCTGTACTTTGGTTTTGCAGCCATGTTGAAGGAAAATATTGCCAGATCTCCCAGATTTGTTGCCAAAGAAAGTAAATAGAAGCTGTAGTATCTGAGCTCTACTATTGACACCTTAAGTCAACATAAATGTGCTTGTAACATTTTATTTATTCCCTAAGAGCAGAGGGAAATAACCTTGAAAATTTTAGTATGTTTTACAGCAGTTTAACTTAATTGCTTAAAATAATCTCTGCTGGTTTAAATGATGTTGTGTTTTTGCTTTTTAATGAAAGGAAAGAATTAATGCCTTTGAGAAGGTTACTGCAGAAAATTGTATGTATATCAAACCTAGATGACACTGGCCAACGGAATTTATTTGCATGTTTTGTAACAGCATTTCAGTTATGCTACCTTTTAGAAGCTAAAGGAACTAATGAACTGTTCCTGTCGTTCTTGGAGGGAGGGAAAGCCAGTTCTACTTCAGACTTGAGCAAATATGTGTAAAGGCCTTGTTTCCCTTGCAAATACTGATCAACAAGGAGATGCCCTTTTATTAAGGTTGTGGTCATTTGGAATGCTGATTTGAATGCAGTGTACCTTGCCCAATTAAGGTGATAAATACTTGCAAAGACACATTTAAAGACAGTTGAACATTAAGCGGTCAGCTTTTATTCCAGCAAAAGTTATCTGAGCACCTGGCAAGGTTTATTAAAACTAGATATAAAATCAGATTTGCTTGAAATACTTAGTAATTCCTGATTGTCAGTATTCAGATTTAATATTAACTAATGTTACTGAAAAAAAATTTGAAAAAGAAAATACTTAGTGTGTCTACTATGTGAATACTAACACCTTTTCTTTGTGCATTTGAACTTACATTTCTGGCTTCTTAACTTGGACCAAGTTGTTTTTCCTGAAAACTACAGTAATTATGTGAGGCGGAAGAGCAGGTTTTGTTCTGTAGCTGTTATTCCTTCAGTAAGTTCACTAGAACTTATGTTTTCTGTTTAACTATTCTGTTTTTGGTCTTGTAGGTTGCAATGATGCTTTTGTAGAAGTGGGCATGCCAAGAAGTCCATCCCATTCTGCAAATACCAGTGATCTGAAGCAAATGATGAGCTCTTCCAAACAGGCCTGTGCTAAGAGACAAACGGTTGAATTACTGCAAGGCACCAAAAACTCTCACTTACAGTAAGTTAAACATACAAATACAGATTAATGGAACTTCCACCATGCAAAAATACTTAGCGTTTTTGTAGGTAGAAGGGGTGGTTCAGTCATAAGATACTCAAGGAAATGATTTAAATTGGGCTCATTTTTTTAAATCACATTGGGAATTAATATACTCTCCCAGTTTGATAATTGCAAAATTTGAATGCCTTTTGTACATGTAAGTATTTTCCTTTGGTTTGAAAAAAAAAAAAAATAAATGCCTTTCCTCTTCCACATGAGAGGTAATTTTTTTCAGATAAACACTTTCATTACCTGTTTCTAAAGGATACATTTTTGTACTTTCCTTTTTTTTTTTTTTATTGATTGCTTTGAGAACAGTTTCTAACTGACAGCCTTTTTCCTTCTTTGCATACCTGAGGCTGTTTTCTTCTTAGAAAAATGGTATTCAGGGCATAACAGCATGTTCTCATACACTTGTCTCAATGATTTTTTTGTTGTTGTTGTTGTTTTTTAATGAGCCAGCAGTGGGAAGGGCTCTTTTGAGTCATAATGTGTCTTGGCATCACAGGTTTTGTGCTTAACGCAATATTTTGTCTGATCTGCTTTAGGTAGTGTTTTTGCTGTTCCTCTTGGGAACTGTTTGTCGTCACTCTTTTGAGATGTATATTTTTTCTTACCTCATTTATTTATACTCTCAAAACAGATTTACAATATAATATGTATTTCATTAATTCTACTCTCATAGTTCAGAAATCCAAGGATTCCTGCTAACCAGACTCAGTTGTTAGTAGGTCACTCAGTTGTTAGTATGTCATGTTCTTTTTGTTGAGGATATAGTGCTTACAGTTTCCTGAAGACATTTTTCTGGGGTAGTCTACAGCATCTAGAAACATGATCACTTTGCTTTGAAGTAAGAGTTTATACTCTTCTAGAGTAAACATAAAATGTGGCTGACTTAAAAATAAGAGATTACAGTAAGATGTGCTTTGGCATGTAGGACTGCAATTATTTAAGTTTTAAAAGCAAGTAGGACCCATGTTAATTTCCTTAGTCCCCATTATGCATCTCTCTTTATACTACTACTATTGATCTGTTGAACTACTGAACTGCTGGCCTGAGCAAGAGTAAATGGTAGGCAATCACACTGTGTAGGGATTGCCTGTGATAATTCCAGATACCAGACAATTCAAATCTGAATCTCTAAACTGTTTCATACTTGGTAATATAGGAAGCAGCAATACATGCTTTGTTTCACTGACAGAAGAAACAGGTAAAGAAAAGCTGAGACTTTGGAAACATTGCTAAAAACATTTGTGTACTGTCATTTCTTGGATTTACTGACACACTTCTCAGGGTAAAGCTCAAGTTTCAAAATTGCATTAAATGTTCACTGCTTGAGGGGAAAAAAACCTGGAGTTAATACTGACTTTGCTCCCGCAGTACCACAGAGAGGCTGCTCTCAGATGCAGAGTTAAGTGCTTCTGAAAGTCCCATGGCTGATAAAAAGGCTCCTGGAAGCGAACGTGCAGCAGAGCGAGCAGCAGCTGCACAGCAGAACTCTGAAAGAGCACGTCTGGCTCCACAGGCGTCATATGTAAATATGCAGGTACGTTTCCCTGAATAAATCATAGAATCATAGTGGTTGGAAAAGACCTTTAAGATCATCGAGTCCAACCGTTAACCTATCGCTACCAATCCCATCTCTAAACCATGTCCATAAGCACCTCATCTACCCGTCTTTTAAATATCACCAGAAATGGTGACTCTACCACTTCCATGGGCAGCCTGTTCCAATGTTTGACTACCTTTTCTGTGAAGAAATTGTTCCTAATATCCAATCTAAACCTCCCCTGGTGCAACTTGTAGCCATTTTCTCTCGTTATGTTACCCTTTACCTGGGAGAAGAGACCAACACCTACCTCTCTACAACCTCCTTTCAGGTAGCTGTAGAGAGTGAGAAGATCTCCCCTCAGCCTCCTTTTCTCCAGACTAAACAACCCCAGTTCCCTCAGCCACTCCTCATAAGACTTGTTCTCCGAGCCCTTCACCAGCTTTGTTGCCCTTCTTTGGACACGCTTCAAAGCCTCGTTGTCCCTCTTGTATTGGGGGGTCCAGAACTGAACACAGTACTCAAAGTGCAGCTTCACCAGTGCTGAGTACAAGTGGACGATCACTTCCCTAATCCTACTGGCCACGCTATGCCTGATACAGGCCAGGATGCTGTTGGCCTTCTTGGCCACCTGAGCACACTGCTGGCTCATGTTCAGCCAGTTGTTTACCAACACACCCAGATCCTTTTCTGCTGGGCAGCTCTCCAGCCACTCTTCCCCAAGCCTGTAGTTTTGCATGGGGTTGTTGTGACCCAGGTGCAGGACCCGGCACTTGGCCTTATTGAACTTTATACCATTGGCCTCAGCCCATCGATCCAGCCTGTGATCCCAAATCTAGCGCAAAACTTGATAATTGCAAAGTGAAATTACCACAGAATGCAAAAGTGACTGTTGACTAGTAGACTGACTTGCCATTACTGTTTCAATAAAAGCATTTCCCAGCAAAGTTGTTAGGTCTTCCAACTGAAGAGTAGGTTATCAACTAAAAGTCTTGAAGACAAAAAAGCCCTTAGGGTTCTGTTGAATAAGAAAAAGTTAAGTACAGAATAAATTGGAGGCTGTATTAGTCTCTGCAAGCATCATTTGTGTGTAAAAAATCTTAGCCTCATTGCTTTGAGAAGAGAGAATTATATCTACAAAAGACACTTCTCATAAGCAGTGACAACTTTTTTTTTTTTTTTTTTTTTTTCCCCTATAGCTTCAGGTTGACATACAGGGGAATTTACTGGAGTAACTACACCGGTTTTGCTTTACAAATATAGATCTGTACCTATACTCCATTTTTTCTTGTGCTGTTTTTATTTGGTTAACGGCAGCCTACTCCTATACTATAAACTACTTACATGTTATTGCAAATCTCCCGAAGGAGAGAAACCCCTTTAATTGTTTGTCAAGCAGTAGTACCTGTTTTCAGTATAGATCTAGCAGCGTGTCAGCATAACTAGACTGTTCCACTACTAGTGGTTAGTGGAAAACTATGGCTAGTGTTTTGCAGCCCTTTTCCTCAGTTATTCTTCTAGTTATTTGAAGTAGTGAATTTAATGCTTCAGGCTGAATACTCCATTTTTGTAGTTTTCTGTGTGTTTAGACTTGCTAATCTATAATTCAAAGAACTGTAACTTATTTAACCAAGGGGTATTTAAACTTCAAATCCTCCACTGTCATAGGCAGTGCAAATGCAAAGGGTTTCTTAATTCTCTGAAAACTTAAGAGAATTTAACTTCTTTTCCTTTCAGAAGATGAGTGCATGGCCAACTAAAGTTGAAAGATTATTACAAGTAACTGTGGTACCTAGTTTGGCTAACTTGTATATTCACTTTTTGTACTGTTGAGGAATGTTTTAAATGCTAAGACGAGATGAATAAGGAAGAGAAACTATGTTGAAAAATGTCTTATTAGAAAAAAAAAAAAAAGAAAAATTCTGCCTAAACAGTTTGTAAGTACTGCTGCAGCCTCACTCAGATGGATATCAGATAGTTATTTAAAATCTTTGTTATCTGTGTTTGAGTTAACACTTTAAGTAGCTAAGACTTTAAGTGGACTGCTGTCAAATTACTACGTAGTACTTTAGCTTTCTCCTACATGTATTCACTGGCCACTTCCAAAACCTTTGTTTTTACAAAGAGCTGAGTACTGGAATGACATTTAGTTAGAATGGCAATTAAGCTGTCTTCTACATGTTTATTTTTTAGGCATTTGACTATGAACAGAAAAAGCTACTAGCAACCAAAGGTATGTGGATAAACAGTATCTTCTGACAAGTTTGTTAGTACACAGCTGAAAGAATTTTATGAAGTTTCAGCTTTGTAATTTGATTTCTGATGAAATCTAAAGCTGATAGTGAAACAGTTGTATATTAGTTTTCATATTCCAAAAATTTCTTTATACCAACCTCATATAAATTACAGTATGAACAACTTACAGATGGGATGCTCTCTCTGTGAGGATATCCATAGGCAAATGAACCATGTTGTTTTTAGAGGCCTCATAGCTGTAACACTCAAATTTATTTGGATGCAAATTAAACTTTAAGATGTTTGTCATATTGGCAAAGTTGCTCCTTATTTCAGAGATAAATTAAGTTAAAAAATTGATGTTTAAAAAAAAACCAAATGCCCCCACTCCAAAAGAAAACCAGAAACCCCTCTTTTTGAAACATTTTTGATGCCTTTGTCATCTTTGCAGCCCTGTGGGGTTTAACTATCTTCTAACAGAGTAAATTCCCTTAAGGAAGGGTAGAATTCAAGCAGTGTAGCAAGTGGAGGTGTTTAGAACTTACCATTTGGTGGGTTGAAGTCTGTTAGCATACACAACTTCAGAATTCTCATCTCAGTACCTTTACTAAGGTTGAGATTTATTAATTTGTCTTTGTATTTTTTTCAGCTATGTTAAAGAAGCCAGTTGTTACAGAAGTGAGAACTCCAACAAATACATGGAGTGGTTTGGGATTCTCTAAATCTATGCCTGCAGAAACTATCAAGGAACTAAGAAGAGCGAATCATGTATCGTACAAGCCATCTATGACAACTACATACGAGGTATAAAAAAACCCCCTAATCTGTAATGGAAATTTATTTCTAGTGAATGATACAGTTGCTTCTCTTAAGAAATGTCTGTAACTTTTGTAAAAAACAAGAAGTCTTGCAGATAAGATTTTTTGCTTTCCTTATAATATTCTAAGTATTTTTTTAATGTTGAAAAATGTTTCTTACATAAATATTAAAGCATATGGAATACATTCAGCTCAAGACACGAAGTTATATCCATTTTATAAATATTACTCTAGCTTTATAGAAGTCTGCTCCTGAAAATATGTTTGTTCAAAGAAACTTAAAACAACTTGTAGGGCCAAATGTCTCAATCACTGTAGACAAGTGGTAGAAATTTTGTAACCTAATTAAAACAATATGTATATAACAGATAAGCTATATAATGTGAATCACTGCATGGTGGAGCAGAATGTTGGAACAAGAAATGGCTGCAGCTCATCCTATTCTGTTGACAATAGCTTTCTCTATTAGCACTATTCACTGGGCCCAGAAATTTTCCAGTGAGAAGGCAGCCATAGCGTCCAGCAAGTACCTTCAAAGTCCCACCATGGGTATCTTGCAGAGAATTTGTGTTCCTTTCTTTTCAAAGGTGTTCTACAATTGCTTTTTAGCGTGTTTCCTTGCTGTAATCTTCTCCAACTTCCACAGAGACACCTTTTTCTTTATTTCTGTCCTACTTATATTAAATGTAAATAGTATGTTTCTTCAGAGCTGGGACTTCATACAGCTTTTCTCTAGGATGTACCTATCTTGTAGTGCAAAAGAAATACTCAGCCATGAGTGTTCCCCCCTTGACATATGAACTTTTTGTGTCATTCAACTACACATAATAGGTTTAGATACATGTAATGAGTTTGCAGTAGTAACTAGTGGGAAAGAAAAAGCTATAACTAAAATCTGTGAAATTTAGGGGGTTTTTTACATACTTTACTGATTGAGCTGGAGTGGACTTTTTCCCCCAGACCATGATGCACTGCTAAAAGTCTCTAAGCAGGCATGTCATCCAAACCAAGAACACTGTATCTTAGTCACTTGGAGTCTGCCTGTGTGTAAACCACGGGCTTAACTCTCTCCAGTGAAATAATAGCACATTAGGACTCCTTTTTCCATTGTTTGGTATGACTTATTCTGGAAATATCTGGGAAAGCTAACAAACTTCCATTCCTTGTATTTTGCTTCTGTTCAGCAGTCCTCAACATCATTGGTTAGAGGCAGTACCACCACACTTCCTCTGTACACATGCACGTTTGCTGAGAGTCACATGCTGAAATCTTTGAACAGAGGTAGTAGTGGTGTTATAGCCTAATGTCTGGGAAGTTAATTTGTCAAATAAGCTCACCAAACATATTTTATCTTCACTGTGATATTTTACTGTGCATTCAGTTTTCCAGAAACATTGGATGGCGTATTTTTTACTTCACAACTCTTAGGCATCACTATGATCTAACATAATGCAAAGGCCTTGTCTCTTCTGCTTTTCTGTTAGAGTTGAAGTCAATTCCTTCATTTCTTAATTTGTTAAGTCATATTAACCATAGCTCACACCTTTGAGATTTTGCCAATGACAAGGAGCTTTTGCCTTTTTTTTTTTTCTTCAGTGATGTCAGTTTTGCTGAATAGTAGCAAAGATTGCTACCTCCTAAGTTACTCTGTTCAATTGGACTTTGTTAAATTCTTTGTTTGGTCCCATAATTTCTAGTTCACGTAAGCGTGTGGTATCAATAATGACTATCTCTTTTTGGATACATCACCACTCAATACTGTAGTTAACTGCTGCTTTCAGGGAATACTGTTGCCTTATTTTGGAACATTCTAACCCACAGTGATGAGAGTTGATAATTAGTACTTTAGAGGAACGTGAAAAACTATTTAAAAAAAATGAAATCTGCAAATTCACAAGTCATTGCAGAATTATTGTTGTTGTATTGTATACCATATTGTTGTAAAGTATTGTGTACTTGATGCACTTATCTTAGGTAGATGTTCTGCTATGTTCTCATCCTCGTGAAAGGATATAGTCGATAGACTACTTTGTTTAGAATTTGTGTGGGGATTTGAGACCATGACATGTTTTGGAAACAAACTTGGCAATACTAAGAAATTTATTCTGAAGCATGGTCTTTAAATAACTTCTGCTTAAAATCTGTAAACTGCACATGTTTCAAGCACACCTGCTGGTTTTGTGTCCAGTTTGCAATTATTTGACTCTTGATCAACTGCCAAAAGAATGTTTGCAAGCATTAAAAACTGGGGTTTTTTTTAACTGAGCTGCTTCCGAGAAAACATCTGAGTCACAATGAAACTTCTGTTTTCTGCCCAAACTTTCTTTTTGTTTTGCTTTGCAGGGTTCATCGATGTCTCTCTCACGATCCAACAGTCGGGAGCACCTGGGTAGTGGCAGTGAATCTGATAACTGGAGAGACCGTAATGGGCTTGGACCCGCAGCTCATAATGAGTTTGTCTCCTCAATTGACAGCACCAAACGGAAACAAAATAAATCAGGTTAATAATTTCTTAAGATCTGATGTAAAAAAAAAAATAAATCATTGATATCAATAAAAGTTTATTTTAATATAAATGTTTTCTAACATCACTAGGGGTTTAAATTACCAACACCTGTAACGTAAACTTATTTTACAATTTGAAAAGTAAATGCATATGCAGGATTGTGTAATGTGATGTATGAATAATGGTCTAAAAGGAAAACTTTTAAGAATTTTTTTTTTTAAAATGCAAGAAAACACCAGGTCTTTATTGGGCTATTTGCTCACTGATGGAGGAGTCATAATATATGCTTATTTTGAATTTTAAAGCATGATTATCTTTATGGTGGTAAAATACACTGTCCATATGTTTGGTATGGCCTAGCACATGATTTTAAACTCTGGTTTCTGTGGATACAGACTGTAAATTTTGTAATTACTTTTTAAACAATTTTTCAAACTTACAAATTAAAGTTTTACTTCAGTTGAACTCTTTGAAACTTAATTTTGGTTTGTTTTTTTTTTTTAAATAATTTAATATGTTACTTTCTTAAAGAGTGAAAAATGGAGGTAGAGAATACTGGTCCATACTAGCTAACTGCATTATAGGCAAATAACTACTATGGCTGTTTTTACTTTATTTTGTTGCATTTTTCTTATAAAAGTGAATAAAACCTAAATCCTAGATTAACTCCAAAGTACACAGGTAGTAAAAATTTGCTATCCTAAGAAAGGATAACTTCAATTAGAGAAAATATCCATGGCTGGTATACTTGTAATTGTTTATTATTTTAAAAAGCGTATTAGTTAAGCTGTGAATGTCTGCATACCATTTTCTAAGCAGTCACGGAAAAGAGATGAAAATTTTATCTTTCAAATCAAGCCATTGATGTTTCCAGGTAAATTGGACAAAAATGGAGACTCTAGGTTAATCAAAATAAATATGAATTAAAAATGTATTTACATATGCATTAGAAGAAAATTAGAAACATGAATACATTGGTGGTGGGGGAAGCTCTGCTCTACAGCAGCTGTAGCTTACCCAGCAAACAAAATGTATGGAGGAGGAACGAAAGAAATAGTTATGAGTCGGTTGGACAAATATATTCACCTTAATGTATAGGCGCTAGAGTACTAAAATGTAAGTCTTCATTGACACAATTGTATAGTAGTGTTGTTCTTCTTTGTTTTTAAGATAATGCTTCCCGACTGCATCAGTAAGAAGTAATTCTTAATATTCAGTTTTCAATACATGACCATGCCTCATCTGCCCTGAGTGCAGGATCATGAATTTTTGTTTGGATATTTTTAGACTCTGTAAATCTGATCCCAAATGCTTCTAACTAGTCTGTGTCCAGAAAATGAGAAACGTAGCATAGCCAGATGTGCAAAATGGTGGTTTTCACATCCTATCGGCATTCTGTAACAGAGGCCATAGCTTAAGTCTCTGGGGCAATCTTAATTTTGCTCACCTGGGAAAATATCCTTTACCTCCTTCAAGCCTTTTACGCATTCGCTGTTATTCTTTCCTGTGTCTGTAATAAGGGACGAAGCGCTCACAATGGCCCCATTTGCACGAGTGTTGGATGCACTCCCTGGGAGCTATCCATTTCTTATGCAGCATGAGGAGAAATAGTTCTGAACTATGTGATTATATACTATCAGTATGTACACACAGAGGAAAGGGATTGCATGGCTAAATCAGTTTTCTTGGGTTTTTAAGAACCTCACCCTGAAAACTTCTTTCCAAAGATACAGCTTTTTAGGAATGTAATTTAAAACTGTATAGAAAGTGTATTTCTATTTCTATTCTTTTATAAAACTGTTGCAGGTTTTCTTGTCTGTATTGTACTAAAATAATAACCAAATCATGTGGCTACTAGATAATTCCTTTATCAGGAATTGTTCAGCATGGTTTTCTCCCTATCCAGACCAAAAGGGCTAGTTGCGTTTGTGTGCAGTGGTGTTTTCCAAAGTATTCACTGGAAAAAAGAGGAGAGGGCTTAAGAGGAAGAAAAGCAACAGGATCTTGCAGCTCTTTCCCCTGTATGAGTTCCGAACTTGGATCCATGTGACAGTTCACATAATATGATTTTATTCTTTACTATAGGGGAAAAAAAAAACCACTGGAACTTAATTAACAAAAACTTTGCTTTGTGCTGTTCATTCTCTCAGACTGCTGAGAAGCTTTTTTTGCTGAATAATAAAGATTTAAATATTTTGTTAATTTAATGATCTAATCAAATACAGCATTGATATGACAGAAAATTGTGCACTTCTGTGATGTGACTTAAAAAGTGCATTTCTTCCCTTTCAGCTGAACACTATCTCAGTAGCAGTAATTACATGGACTGCATTTCCTCACTGACGGGAAGCAACGGCTGTAACCTGAACAGTCTGTTTAAAGGATCTGATCTGCCTGAGCTGTTCAGCAAACTTGGTCTGGGCAAATACACAGATGTATTCCAACAGCAAGAGGTTAGTATTTCTTTGAAAGACACCTTTGTGTTTGTAGCATGTTTTCCAGCAGTAGTTGTTCTGTCACTTGACCAAAACCACTAAGTCGCTTTGTGACAGGATTCTTGCAAGCTATTTTTTCACAGCTGTATCATATGTCTTTCAGTTTCCAGATGGCCAGCTTGGACATGAGTACTGTTTTGTTCTGCACCTTTAATTTATACTTAAAGAATTAAACTAGTGTTTGGTTTTTTGGGGTTTGTTTTTTTTTCATTCAGTGAAGTTTAAACCTTGGCTCCTTCTTGTAAACTAGGATGCTAACTAAAATTTAATAGCTTTTGGTGAACTTCATGTATAGATTATGGAAATCCAGACTGGATTCAGTAGTAACATCTTGTCTCTGCTGATGCTGGGGTCACATACTTCAATTGCTTGCCTCTTCCCTTGTGTGCCAGTTGACTGACTTTGATCCACTCCCAACAGGGAGATATGGTCAGTCATCTCTCTGAGCTTTCCACCTCCCCACCAACTAATTTCAGTTTAGTCTGAGTGTTAGTGTTTCATATCCATAGAATATTATATAGGTAGATTATATATTATATATTATCTTGGTTATCTGCAGATAGCTTATGCTGGTGACAGATTTAACTATGTCACAAAAATACAGTGAGCGGAGCTGCAAGGCTTACTGGCTTACACAGAGCCCCTGAGCTTGTCCGGAAAGCACTGTAGTTGTATGTGGGAAGTTGTACGTGTCACACTGCTGGAACTGGGTGTACTATGGAGCAAAACAGGTGTCTGAGTGGGTTGTGTCAGTACCTCACGTGGTATAGGGGAAAGACCACTGCTGGATTTGGTATCTTCCCATATTTTGGACCCATATGTCCACTTCGCATCTTTATCAGCAGAGAGATCTGCACCAGTTGCTGGTCTCAGATTGCACTTGCATGTTTTCTCCTATTAGACTACACAAAGTGGGTTTTTGCAGTTTGCTGTGTCATTGAGTTCTGTGCATGTGTTCACGAAGCACAAACTCCAAGAGGACCCTCCATTTGTGTTGCATGAGTTGCTCTGGTGTGCCACCATTGAGCTTCAGATTTGCTTCCACAAGAGGAAGACTGCACCCCCCAGGGGCACGCTGAAGTGCATACTACACTATTCCAAGGGTCGACATGAGGCAAACGTGTACCTGCTAGTGTGCACTGAGTCACTCGTGTATATGTGTTCACAGAATCGTCCTGAGTCCGCTGAAGTGTGTTGCAGCTGTCTCAGCTCTGGGGCAGCTGGATCTGGTGCATTTCCTGCCAGAATTTCTTGTGTCTCTCTAATCATGCTGCTTAAGTGCTTTATTCCTGTGCAGTACTGCACAAAAGTGCTTTGGAACTGGCTGCACCTGAGCTAATGAACTCTTTTTGGATTGCAAAGCACTGGGAGGTGTGGGATAGACACCAGCATGGGGTTTGCATGCAACAAGTCTGAAAGTGGTAAAGTCAATCCTCAATCTCAGCAAATAAATCTAGCTGTGCCTGTATTAATTCTGTTTACACTTCCTCAGGTTTATCTCCTCTGTAATCCTCTGTATGTTCCATAGTATCCATATTATTGAGTCATTAATCCTTTCCTATAATCTTAGCTACTCTCCTAAAAAGGAGAGATGTCTGTGTTGGTTTCTAACACTACAACTGGCTTTTGACAGGTGGGTTTTTATTTCGATTTTTCTTACCTCAAGAGTTGATAATTAGGTGTGAGATGAGCCAAGTAGTTTGGCCAGAGTGAAAACTAAACAGTTTTCTGCTGTTTCTGTGAATTGTATTGGGAGCAAAAAAACCCACAAACATACATGGTTGCACACACTTTGGAATGCTATGAAATACTCAGTGCTTTAACTCAAATGCATCGCCAGTAGTTGGGCAATCATCCTCTGCTAACCTCCTATAGTCGCAGAATCACAGAATGTTAGGGACTGGAAGGGACCTCAAAAGACCATCTGGTCCAACCCCCCTGCCAGAGCAGGATCACCTACAGTAGGTCACACAGGAAGGCGTCCAGGCAGGATTTGAATGTCTCCAGAAAAGGAGACTCCACAACCTCTCTGGGCAGCCTGTTCCAGTGGCCTGTCACTCTCACAGTGAAAAAGTTTTTCCTTATGTTTGCATGGAACCTCCTGTGCTCCAGCTTGCACCTGCTGCCCCTTGTCCTACCGGTGGACATCACTGAGAAGAGCCTGGCTCCATCCTCCTGACATTCGCCCTTAACATATTTATAAACATTAATGAGGTCTCCCCTCAGTCTCCTCTTCTCCAAGCTAAAGAGACCCAGCTCCCTCGGCCTTTCCTCATAAGGGAGATGCTCCACTCCCTTAATCATCTTAGTGGCTCAAAGTCTGAAGCACCTACCATATCTACAGGCATATATCGCTGGCTATTCCCAAGTACCTTGTAGCAATTGTGGTAAATATTCAAAATCTCAAGAGTTGCAAATAAATAAGATTAATTGATTTTCTGTGTTTTTCTAAAACTTCTTGCTTTTTAGTTTATCTGTCAGAAATGCAGAGTAGCAAATTGAGCAATGGAATGACAGATCCATTGGAAAGCAATGATTGCTGTTTATGTGCAAAGAATAGGTTGGCAGAGTAACTGTAAAATGCAGTATGAAGCTATTCTGAACCACATTTATGGCTTAATACTTCTGGGGAGAGACATTTTTGCATAATTTTCCTATTTCTTTTTACTCTAGATTGATCTGCAGACATTCCTTACTCTTACTGACCAAGATTTGAAAGAGTTAGGAATTACCACTTTTGGTGCCAGGAGAAAAATGCTGCTTGCAATCTCAGGTAAATAACAAGTTATCACTTGTTGATTTGAAGTATTGTTTGTGTTCTTCTTCACTTGAGTTGTGTGTTTATAGTTGACACAGGATCTTGGAAAGACTGAAAGTAAGACTCTAGTCCACATAGGTCATACTTGCCTCTCATCAAAAGGCACTTAAAACCAGGCTTTATAGAGCTTTCACATTGCTGAGTAAGATTTCAGTTGCATAGTCTTGTGTCCCCTTGTAAAGCTGGAGCTTGGTAGAAAATGTGTTTTACAGCAGATTGTGAACTTTGGTTTATACCCCAAAACTGTGGGTCCTAGAAGCTCTGAGAGTACAAGCTCTGCAGAGTCTGAATGGCACTACACACTGGTCAGAACTGGCATTTTCAGGCTTTTGGTTCTCTGTCCTGCACTTCATTGATTAGCAGAGCAATCATGCTACTGGGAAAAACTGCCTGGTTTGGGGGAGGCTTTGGTTTTGGTTTGCATTGGGTTTTTGGTTGTTGGTTTTGGTTTGGGTTTTTTTGTTCAGCTGGGTTTTGTTTGGTCTTTTTTCAAGGCCAGTTGCTTCTGCAAAATGTATAGGCTTGAAAATAAACATGTAACTCTTATTTGGAATTTTTCCAACCCACTTTAATTAAAAGGTTATCTTGTACCCTACATGCAGAAAGATGAAGGCCAAATATAATTTGTTACAATGTGTTGCAGTATGTAATGCCTAACTAGATGTTTTCTAATTGTAATAAAAAGTGTGAGATTTCATATTACATTGTCTAGGCAATGAATCTCTATCGGAGGAAGAGTTTTTCTTCAGATGCTTCATTGTAACATTAGATAATTTTTCTCCTGATTGCATCTCTTCTACTGATGCCACTAGTGAATGCTTTAAAAAATTTAAAATGGTGGCATAAAGAGGGTAAAAATGCAATGTACTTAGTTCAGTAGCAGTCATGAAAATCTGTCATTTTACAGTGATTTGTATCTATCATGGAGTTTGTTTACAAGAATACA
>NW_010339475.1:68332-97579 GCF_000700745.2 Antrostomus carolinensis | reverse complement strand
GAAAAACATTTTGGATGAGCATTTGCTAATACAAGCTTAGGGTGCGTGTTTGACTGAGAGGTGAGCATCTGAAAAAAGTCCTTATTAAAATATTCCTTCAGTGTTGTATTTAAAAAAGAATTGTGCATTGAGAAGTGATTCAAGTTGCTAATGAGCTGTTCTGTCATCTCGTTTTACATTGCATGGTTGTGCTGCAGCCATATGTACATCCTGTGTGCATGTACCTTCAGAAAGATTGCAGCCTTTGAGTACTAGAACAGAGCCTTTTTGAAGTGTTTCAGCTGTATCAATTTGATCTAAATAGATATTGCAAAATATTACCTGCTCCACACAGTATCAGTGCCAATTAAGAATTACACCAAATAGATGCCTGCATCCCAAGCAGCCTCTGAGGCTTAACCTGGCACTCTTACTGTCCTGTTGAACTGTTAAATTGAACGAGTGCCTCACAGACATTTTCAGATCATACTGTTCTGTCTACAATATTTTGTTTGCTCCAGTAGTAGTTTTGCTTTTGGTTTAGATCAAAATACTAAAATTAATTTCTGATAAAAGATTTTTTTTTTGTGTGTGTGTTTGTATGACCTTTCTAGAACTGAATAAAAACCGAAGAAAGCTCTTTGACCCATCAAACATACGTGCCTCATTCCTGGAAGGTGGAGCTAGTGGAAGACTGCCACGTCAGTATCATTCGGACATTGCTAGTGTCAGCGGTCGCTGGTAGCAGTAAGTTGTGGCTCAAAAAGTCAGCTGTAAAGATGGACATGGCAATCCTGTGGACAGCCTTCACTGCACACCACCCTCTGCACTTTGGGAGTTTGGGTGTCAAGGACCAAAGCATTTCGTCTGCACAATATTGTGCCAAAAAAAACAGAAAACACATTTTGTCTGTTGTCTTTCAAAACACCAAATGTGGGTTATATTTTACTCATGTAGATTGGACAGAATTTGCAATAATAATAATAATAATATAGGGTTCTTTGTGTAGTATTTTATTACCTATAACTATAATGTATGCACTGAATTTTTACTTTGTTGAATGAAGGAAGAATGAAGAGCTGGGATGCCAGAGAGCATAGATTTTGGTTTTATCAAGATGGATTTTTCTGGTACTGCTTAAAATAATTATTGAGGTCTTTCTGCACTTTACATGTTCTGATCTCTTGTCCTGTGGAAATTTATTTCTCTCTTTCATTTCCATATCAATTTTTATATTGGCACTAATCAAATTTTTTTCAGGTGTTCCTGCATTAAGTCACATCTCACTATAATGGTACTAGAGACTGGTTCTTATGCAGATTTGTCCCTCTCTCTGTCTCCCCGGTAGTTATCTGAAGAGATTGTTCCAAAATCAAGCCACTTGGTAGTGGACCAGTCCTATTACGCTCTTATGCAGCAGTCTAATGCTGCTTGCAATAATATTCACTCACTGTAACAGATGCCATGAAAGACCAAAATGGACCTTGCAATATTAACCCTTTGCAGTCATCATATTTAACTGCTGCCTGTTATGCTAAAACTGTTTTTAATGGTTGTCTCAAAGCAAAGGGCTATTTTTAGTACCCTGCCACTAAAGGACACTTATTTATATCAGACTTTTATTTTTAGATTCTGTACACCTACAATACGTAACGGATTAAACTGATCTACTGCAGATTTATGGTAGAGAATGAAAGGCATTCATCAAACTAGAGCTCTGGGCTGTCAGTTTAATTAACCAAACAACTAATCTAATTTGACAAGACAGCACTGTTGCCATTTAATAAATGACGCGTATTACTTACATGACTATGCATGCAGCAATTAAGCGACCTACATAAAATAGATGTAATAGCATCTGTTTTGTTCAACCTAGATTTGTAATTGTCAGCTGCAGAAGCGTTTAAAACTCTGGAGATGAACTATTTCTGAAACAAGTTATGTTCAGCAGAAAGAGTCCATATTCTAAGTGGCTAGAGCTAACTATTGCATTCTTATACTGTGAAAGTCCAAATAATTTGGCAATATTATTCCTCTGTCTTTACAGATGTCTTGTTATGGGTTAATGAAGGGTTCTGATATAATGAAGGAATTCATAAAGTGCCTCTTTCTGCAATGCAGTATGAAGTTTCTAAGCATTAATTTGTTGAAAAGCATTCCCATAAGAAATATTGTGAATTACCTCTACTGTAATGTATTATTTATGTTTAGTGTACAAGCCTTTTGAGATGGACATAAACCACTGTCAAGTGCTCTTAACAGAAGGCATTAGAATAACATTTACAGTAGTTGGTTTTTATGCAGAAATGGGTGAGAAATAGTTTTGACACTTTCCATGGATAATTCTTTCTTTTAAGGTGAGAATACAAAATTATGTATAGAATAAATTTGCACACACAAAGGGAATTTAAAGAAACTATTACTTGAGGGCATAGATGATCAAGCAATAATATAAAATCTTGTTGTGGTCAGCAAAAAATAACTGCTCAGTACTCATTTCAGCCATATCTACTTAATGGTGTATAGCTGGGTGACTTCCCCTGTAGATCAAGTAGCAGTTAGCTTCCTCTGGTTTTAAAATTGTACTAGAGATCTGAATGGATAAAACTGCATCTTATACGCACGCAGTTGTTCACATCAAAGTTACTGTGCTCAAATGCCAGAAGTCAGTATCCACATATCTGTGAGATATTTTGTGTGTATGTGTGTTACACGAGCAAGAGCAAATTCATGGAAACCCTCGTGGAAGCCACAACTTCTTATTTACACTTGTCCTTTTCTTCTAAGCATGTAGATAGTTCCATTCACGTGGACTACTTATGTGCTTACAGATAAGCTGTCATTTAAATGTTTGCATTTGCAAGACCAGTGTTTGCAAATCAAATTGTATTCAGTCATGTTAATTTTATAAAATATTTTTAATGAAATAAATATTCAGCAACACTTTGTACAGAATTTTCTGCAACCCCTCCTTGCTTATTTTGTCTAAACTTAAAAGCATCAAAAAACCTTTACACTCTTAGATTTTTCTAGTCTTTCGTAAGTACATACTATGTATCTAGACAGTACTATATTCAGAAACTGATTTTATTACAGTATTAAGTTGATGTGGTCTTTTGCTGAGCAGTGCTTATATCATCTACACCAAAGTGAAGAATTTCCCATTTACAACATTATTTTCCAATAGGGCTTCACAGAAAAAAGAACACACTGGAAGAAAAAAATTTCTCACTTATTTTGATTCCACAAAGGGAATATGACAGTACAGTGTACCGTATTGTTAGTGTTATATTATGCACAAATATTTGACTTGCTACATAAAAATGTTAGTTTTAAATCTGTGCCTTAATAGTGACCAGTTATCTGTAAATATAGAGCAGATACAGATTGTATTTTTGTGGGTTGTGTCCTTTTAGTGATTTTTTTTTTTTTTAAAATAAAAGATGAAATTAAAACATTAAAAATGGGAATTTTCAAAACTAATCAAAGTTGCATAAAATAAATTTATATAACTCCCTTATATCCTGATTGGTTAATGAACTATTTTTTATATAGACTCAGTTCCAGGGATGCTTGCTTGTTAATAAAATATAAAAAGCAGTATTTGACACAATTGCAACATGTTTCTTTCACATGCTAATGCTCCGTGTGTTTTACTGTCACAGTGTGTTTGGCTTTTAAATGAGAATGGAGAATGCTTTTTTTTTTTCTTTTTTTTCTTTTTTTTTTTTTTTTTTTTTACAGAGATACCTCTCCTTAAAAATGAATATGAAAGGAGTTTTTATTATCTCAGGTTCAATTCATAGCAGGTTTTAATGGTTTGGCTTACATGAGTTTTATTCTTTCTTTGGTCTTCCCATTTTAATGACTATATATGCTTTGGTGTGGTTAGCAGGACAGTTGTATGTTCTCTCTCATGATGGTTATTGTACTATCACTTCCAGTGTGAAAGTAGAAAAAACCAACAGGGATTCTTTATTCAGGATGCCGGGTGCATGACCAGTCAGAATCTAGCAAGAGCCATAGTTTTCACACTGGGGTCATATGGACATAATGTTGCATGGGTCTTGTCTGTTTGCTTGACATGTCATGGTACAAGTTTAATATTTCTTACCTCACTCGGTGCATTCGGGTATTTCATTATTTCGGCCTCATGTATTTTCTTTGTTAACTATTTTATACACACAGGTCTCCACTTAAATTACAGTATTCCTGGCTCGCTGACCTTTTAAAATCTGTGAGTGGGAACAAGTCTGGGAAGGGGACAGGCTCTTCTGTTGAGGACAACTGAAGGGTGTAGTGCGGAGTACCAACTCGCAAGGCGTTGGCATTAACTATGTGGAAATTGTGCAGGCAGGTGGACTTGCAAATAGCACAGCGTTTCTGATGCCTGAGGAATAGTGAACTATAGAGATTTGAACAAAATAGTTTCCTTTGTGGACCCTTTATTTGGGAATATTGCTTCTAATGGACCACCATGCAGCTTCAGTCAGCAGAGCAGTAAAGATGATGTGGGAAAGAGGAGGAACAGCGATGGAGCATCAGAGCTCTCCTTGTGGTGTGAGCAGTGTTCCCAGCAGCTGGCATGGCATGGCATGAACAGGATTGCTCCCTGAACAAAGAGGCTTCAGTGTCCAGGTGCTCATCATCTCTGCTATGAGTCAGAGAAGAAAAACTGGTGGTTTCCCATCTGAAGAGGAAGATGTCTACTAAGAAATGTTTCCAGTACACAAAAGAGATGGAGTCTCCAAGCTGTGTAAAGGTTAATGTCAAGACATATGTCCTTACTGTTTGACCCCACTCCAATCCAGTGCTTGGAGGAGGAGGCTTATTTTTCCAAAGCCGTGGAAAACATCGTTATAAAAGGTGTGTGAGTATTTTTCCAGGCTGCTCAGGAAAGGTGTGGTAGGTAAGTAGGCAAGAATACTCAAGAACTTGTGCTTGTATTGTGAAGTAAGCAAAGAAGTATTTGATTCCAGACAAGCCTAGACATTGCTGAAGCTACCTTTTATACTTGAAGAACCAGCTTGCTTTGTGTCACAGACACCTGAGCAAAAGAAAAGCTTGGCTTTTATTTGGAGTGGCTACAAAGTCCTCGAGGATTTGAAAAGATGGAAAAGCAAATAGACTTCTAGCAACTTTTGCAATATGCATCATTGGTGTCTACAATATTTTTGACAGCTTCTCTGAATGTAGAGAACTTTAAAGATGTGTAGGCAGCTAGGGAAAGTGTTTACAGAATGCCTGAAATGGTTAAAGGATAAAAGAGCTCTTATTTTGAACTGGGGGTAACTGTGAGTGAGGAAAACCTGAAGTGCACCCCACGATAAACTCATGCTTTTGGTATACTTTTTTTTCTTTTTTCTTTTTTTTTTTTCTCTTGGTTTAAGATACTATCTGGGGCATTTCTATATCTGAAAACTAAATCCAGAAATTACATGACGCTTTTTGCAGATTATGATTTGCTATTGTATTAAGGAGAATCGGTGGTTTATCTTTGCTTCCCATGCTACAGACATACAAAATTTTCTGTGTATAGTGTTCCTAATTTTAATGTTTTCCATGATTTCATGAATCAACAAAGCAAATGTTAAAAAAAATATATAAATTATATTTTTATAAATTATGCAGGCTCAATAGGAGTCAGCAGTATGCATGGCAGCCAAGAGGGCAAACTGCATCCTGGGTTGCATCAAACACAGCATAACCAGCTGGTCAAGAGAGGTGATTATCCCACTGTCATCAGCATTGGTGCGGCCTCACCTTGAGTACTGTGTGCAGTTCTGGGACCCACAATTGAAGAAGGATGTTCAGGTACTCAAATGCATCCAGAGGAGGACAACAAAGCTGGACCGATGGACTAGGTGATCATTGTAGGTCCCTTCCAACTGAAATATTCTATTCTATACATCAAAATAAAGTAGTAGAACAGGCATATGTGCCATTTTTTAATATTGACATAACTATTAGGAGGCACTAATGGTTAAGTATATATTTTTTCTCTCACTTTGAAGAAAGTATGCTATAAAAGAATAGACTCAAATGTTAAACTAGTTACTGTAATAAGGTTTAATAGCAAAACAACTATAAGGAAAAGCAAGAAGAATTAACTCATAACTTGTCATCAAAAAGAAAGTTTTCAGTCTTGAAGGAAAAAAATGGCTTGCAAACTCTCAAGTTTCTGGTTATTTGGCTTTGGTTTTGGTTTGGGGTTGTTTGTTGGGTTTGTTGGGGTTTTTTTTTTAAATAAATTGGCTAGAAAATACTCTGAAATTCTTGGGGTTACATGTAAGTATATTTACAGTGTATTGGGTTGCTGTTCCCAGTACTCTTTAGAATATCTTGAGCTTTAATTATGAGAAGTATTCTATGAATTTCTTTTGACATTGAATTGCATCAAAGTAGATATGAATTCAGTTGGGAAATGACAATACTTGGTGGTGAAGATGCAGAAACTTATGTGCTAGTCAGAGCATCATCTAGTGTCAAGTTTCTCCACTCTTCTGAGGAGTAAGATTTGGGCAATAATTGCTTTACTGAAAAATGCAGAATGATTCCAGATGTTCGATGAAAATATGAAGATGAATACATTGTGATGGAAATTT
Organism: Antrostomus carolinensis; assembly: GCF_000700745.2. Classification (NCBI taxonomy): domain Eukaryota; kingdom Metazoa; phylum Chordata; class Aves; order Caprimulgiformes; family Caprimulgidae; genus Antrostomus; species Antrostomus carolinensis. The sequence continues at coordinate 90,995 of NW_010339475.1, read as the reverse complement.
AGTTTGTGCCAAAACTGTGTTGCAACTTCATGGAAACTAGCAGATGGAAAAAGCAAAACATAATATGAGAAAAAGAACCAATTATATAATGAAGTAAAAATTTGTCACTTTTAACAATGGGTGATGAATGTTTTAAGAAATAACGTTGCCACTAATGTAATAACTCTAGGACCAGGAATTGATATGGCTGTTACGCTTTTTTGCTATGATAAAAATCACAGCTTGTCATCTATAAAGGACAGAAGATTTGAAGAGGCCTGAAATGCACAGGGCACTGGGTTTTGTTTCCCAAAATTAAACCCATCCACAGAAAATGCAATCTCATGCTGTATATGGGCCATAAAGAAGTGGAAAAGATGTAAGACTTTTTGGGGAAGGATAACCTAAGAGACCTTCAGTAAATCTTGCTATATGTGAATGTACTAAGGGAAAAGGAAGACGGAACCCAAGAATGAATCCATTTCAAAGCAAAAGAAAATCAAAGTTCAGATACAACAAAACATTTACAACTTTTTCATCTAGGAGGAGTCTTTCCAGTGTGCAGCAAAACAGTTTTTGGTTCTAAGAGTAAGGCTCTGTTTTCTTGCTTAAGTTCACCTCAATGTGAAGTTGCTATTGCATGGTACCAAAAAGATCCTTACTCTGAAATAGCTTGAATGCAGCATTACATGCTCAGTAAAAAAGCTGATCCTTTCAGTACTGAAAGATTTTTATTTTTTTTTAAATGTAGTCTAGCATCTAGAAATCAGTACAAAGAATGGTAACATGATAAGTGAGGCTAAATTGCTGACAGATTTTAATCTTGCTTGGAAACTGGATGGAATACAACTAGCTAACTAATCCCTGTGGGCCAATAGATATTTTTCTGCAGCTGTATTAATATGATCTTTGTCCCAGCGGTGTTTCTCCTTGTACCAAATGGTGACAATAGCCAGCAAGCTGGAATGCTGAAGGCATCTGTCACATAGGAAGGCAAGGATGGCATGCCTCCAGCACTGGTTTATCTTCCATCTTCACTGAAAGTGGTTACAGATGCTCCAGTATTGACTCATTGCTTTCTTTCCATTACACTTTTGGGCTCCAAATGCTAGAAGGGGCTAGTTTTTAAATTTTACATGCAGTTTCATGAGCTTTTTGTTTGCATAAGCACAACGTTCACTTCTTTTCCTAAGAGTGATTAATGTGGAGAGTATCCAGAATTGCCAGTGTGGATGAGAGCTTTGAAGGATTTTTTTGAAGAGATTTTAAAATTCTGACTGGAGACTGGAAATAACACTTCTGGCACTGTGGCCCTTGTTGGCTGCTGGTGGTGTCTGCTCACCTCTCCTAGATCTTGGCTCTCCCATACTTGGCTCTAGTTTCTGCTCTCTTCTGGTGAGCAGTCAAGTTTCAAACAAATACTATTGGGAAGTTTTGAAGCTTTTTAAAATTTTCATGCAGACTTTTCCTTTGCGTTTCGTGTTGGATTTAAACTCTGGCAATGAAGGTACAGATGCTAATGGTCATCATTGGCCAGTGTGAGAAATAAAATTGTAAGCACAACATAAACAGTACGTTGTGGTTACAAGGCCAGTTTAGATGGGGGCATAATTTCTTCAGATAGGTGGTTGTGAAGAATAGGTAAAGGAAACATTCATTGGCCTGTTTGGTTCTTTTTTTTTTTTTTTTTTTTTTTAATAGGTTCATAGAAAGGCGCATCTGTCCTTTTGCATGGTGTTCTTATTATAGTTTTAAAATGATTATGCAGAGTGACTCTACAGGGCACTTCTTGTAACCAATAATAAATCATAATTATTCATAAACAGAAGGATTCTTTAATGTCCACCCATTTCCTCCTTAACATTAGTTACTGGAGTACAACAGCACATTTTTTCCTTGCTTCCTATCTGTCTGTAATATTTCTGCTGAAGCCAATGGCCAATGCATCCATGTTCTTCAGCTGCATATTAATATGTGGTTATTCTCTTCCCTGGAGCTGCTGCAGGGACAACATAATGAAACTCTGAAAACAGAGTTGCTTACAATCTAGTTCCTAGTGCATCATCTGGAGTTTTAAGTAAAATTTTATGGACATTTCAAAATTTGTGTATGCATAAAATATATGTATACATAAAAACCTAGAATGTTATGACAATCCCTGAGACTCTGTCTCTGTCCCTTCCACGTCTCTTCCCAAAATGAGACAACAATTCAGTGTTTCATCTTAAAGCATTTTATCTAATTAAGATGTTCCAAATTCACAAAATTTGGCAGGAGACACTTGAAGTTCTTTGTTTATCAGAAAATTGTTTGCCTTCAGGAACAGTATTGATGTGTGTTTTCGTGTGCTATTCAACATGGGAGGAGTGCAGAAATGTCAAAAATACATTGAAAGCTTTCTTCTTGACCTCTAACTCTTCACCTGGTCAGCTTTTCCTTTTGCTTTAATCTAATGAAGTTGTTCTGTGCTGCAGCACGGAAGAGAAATCCACGGTAGAGCAATACGTCTTTCCTCCATGCATGGTCTGATCTTGCCAACATTTTTTGAAAACAAGTTCTTCACACTTCTAGACCTGGTAATATGTTGTAAGAAATGTCTAACTGCTATGTGTTCACCTACTCAAGAGATGAGAAGCTTTGGCTCCATGATGAACAGGCTCTGAATTTGTGTACCAAAGGGAAGCAATTTATGCCCATGTTTCATGCTCAAGCATGAAAAGGCAGAATGCCAAGATAGTATAAATTTTCAGGTCTTCCTTTTCCCATAAAAGCTGTCTCTTGCTAAGTTGCTTCTGTGAAAGTAGAGTTCTTCCAATTGATGTTAAATGAAGTGAGGTGTCTGTGTTAGGTAGTTATTTGTCAAAACAAATGTTACGGTCTATCTCCTGGCAGCTACTCAAGTCTGCGTAAAAGTGAGTTTTACTCCACAGAGACCCATAACTGAAACCAACAGTGGCAAATTCTTGCTTAATGGTTTATTTTCCTTTTGCAGCATTCACAACTTTCATTAGCTAACATCTTAATGAAGAACTCTCCCAGCACGATTTTCTTATTTGCAAGGTGTAATATCGCCATGTTACAAAGTGAGGAGTCGGATGGTCAAAGATTTACATGAATGGCTATTAGGAAAACTGGATGAAATTGTCCATATTTGACTTTGTGAAGAGTTGCTGCACGAGGTCTTGAAAGAACAGAAAATACTGAAAACCTTTGCTTTGCCATTGCTTATTAGCTGGAGTGGTAATGACTAATGATTAGAGAAGGAAAGCAACTATGCAGTGCACTGTGCATTTTCAGGAGCTCCGTCTCAAGTGAAAACGGGCAAAGGGAGCATCTGCTTGGAAGTATGATGCACCTTTTCAAAAATACCACCATATCACTGCTCTGAAGAGACAGAAGTAATGTTTCATGAATGTTTTTAATGTATCATCATTAAGTACTGAGCCCATTTTTGACAAATGTGTGTTCATACCTCTACTGAGAAAGTGTTTGAAAGTTTTCTATTAATGGCAACAACACCCCCAACAACGAAAAAACCACTCTTCATTTTCCATGACTTGCTAAACTTTAGCAAGTGTTTGAATGGGCAGTTTCCCTTCTAAGCAAAAAGTCTACTTTAAGTCTAGATAAAGTCAGAATGTATTTCTAGCCACTTCTCAACATTTGTCATATAAATTAAATGCAGTCATACCTCAGCTTTCCCCAAGGAAATACTTGGGTTGCAATAAAGTCATGCTTTGATTTTTGCCCCTGCAAGTTAGCTAGATGGAGTTCCACATATCTTTACCAAAGGTTTTTGGATCTAATACCCCATTCTCCTTCCTTTCCACATGCTGCCGTTTGGTTCATCAGCATCCCTTCTGAAATGAGAGCACCAGTCACAAGACACTTATTACTGCTGCAGCACAGGCACTACCTAAGACAACAGCGATACTCCAGCTGGACAGTGGCACAGGGATACTTGATACCAGATTTGGTGTGCTCCCTTCCAGCTCTCAAATATTCTGAACATTGAGCTTAACTGAAAACTGGACTATAGTCTCCTGGCTTTTTTTCTTTTTTGTTTAAAATCTGAAAAATCAGAGAGAAAAGCACTTTTTTTTTGTTTGGGGGAGGTTGTTTGTTTTGTTTTTTTGTTTTTTTAAATAAAGGCAAAATGTAGAAAGCTTCTAATGCTTTGGTGTAGTGCTGTGCCAGTGCTGTCCTGCCTGCTGCCCTGGCTGGTGCTGGGGCCAGGGACTGTGAGCAGTGCCTGGGGAGCAGGCACTTGGGGGGCTCAGGGAGGATTAGGGCCCCAGAGCACCTTCCTGTGCAGATAGAAGGGAAAACAGAAGCTGTTTTTTTCCAGGAGATATTCTGCCAGCTCTGAGTGCAGCTTTGCTGTTTACTTGGTTAGGTGCTGCATCACTGGGAAGCTCCTGGTCGGCTGATTTACTTCCCCTCCCACCACTCATCCTTTTCAGTACTTCCAAATACTCAGTCTAGGTCACACTCCTGAGCTGGGTATCTCACAGGTTTTATTACTTTAACTGGTGGCCAAGATGCAGCCTAAGCCCCAGTGGTGGGGGCTGGTGGCCAGAGGTCAGGCACCCACCCAGCTGCTCTCTCACTCCCCCACTCCAACAGGGCAGAGGAGGAACGATGGTGAAGAAGCTCACGGTTGGAGATAAGAAGAGGAATGTCCCTCACAGGTGGGACAGGCTCAACTTGCAGAAAGTTAATTCCATTTCTTGACAATTACAATAGGTTTGGATGGTGAGAAACAAAGGTAAATTAACCCCCCCACCATCTCCCCTTTTCCCCACTTCACCCTCCCTCCTTTGCTCTCTTTTCTGGGTGCCACTTTCCCACCTCTCACCTCTGTCCCTTGAGGCACTGCCTGTGAGGCTGAGGGACCCATCGAGGCCACTGGAACTGTCCAGAACCCGCTGTGCCCAGCCAGGGCCAGCCCCACCATCTCCTCACACAGACCCCTCAGCCCCGCTGCCACCCCAGATCCCTCCTTGGCCCTACTGAGCTCCCCCTCCCCAGGATGGGGTCAGGAGCAGCCCTGGCCAGCTCTGACAGAAGATGCTGACACTGCTCACGATGTCACCTTCAACCAAAGAGAGAAGGTGCCTGTGGCTGCCGTTCCCCCTCACTTCAGCACCTGTGGGCCAGGGAGCTGAGGCCGGTTGTGCTGGTTTAACACACATAGGTAAGGATGTCCCAGCTGCAGGGAGCCATTTGAGAGTGATGGTTTTGGTGCACAATGAGGTGCAGCTGGATGGGCTGATGGTGAGCTGGTCCAGTGGGGGCCATTGCTGGTGACGAGCTGCTCCCAGAGCCCGCCCGTCCCCAGGTGCTGGCCAGATCAGGGTAGGATGGGGCTCCTCAGCGCTGTCGTTTGGGCTTGCAAGCAGCGTGTGAAGCTGGTGCCTTTATTGCCGCAATCTCCTGCCCAAGTTACCCTGAAACAAGTAATGCTAGCCCTGGTGAGCAGAGAGAGGTGAGGCAAGGCTAGGAGGAGTAGTGCACCAGGAACACGGAGTTCTCTCTTAAAACCCTGTCAAAGAAACACGTTGATTGCAAATCCGTCTGCAGCATGGCTGCGCCTGGGCAGCGTGTTCCCTCTCTTTGCTGTCTGTTACGTGTGCAACGGGGTGTGTCATAGTAGGGGCTTGAGTCTGCTGTCCCTGTAGGGGGTATGCTGTCCATGTGCTGGGTTGTCCTAAAAGCCTTTAGCGTCTGGCTGCGTGGCTGAGTATCAGTGCCATTGTGTGTACAGGAGGATTGTAGAGGATGCTCTAGTCTCCAAATGCTTGTTTTTCCTGTTCTAAAATGTGTCTTTGTAGCCAGGCGTATTTTGAATTGCATATCTAGCAATAGTAGATGGCAAAAATTTCCAGCAACAGGCAGTGTGACATCCAAGCAAAGCTTTCTCAACACCCCTGCTGTGGCAGCAGATGGAGAGGTTGGCAAGTAGGGAGGATGTTACTTTTATAGCGCGTAGTGCTGCGAAAGACGGGCTTTGCTGGGTGAGCCGGGGTTGGCAGAGCTGAGCGCACTGCGGCAGCCAGGGCTGAGAGACGAGTAACAAATGCTAAGAAAGAGGATGCCAAAGGCACCGCAAAAATGTAGCAAAACTCCTAATAGTGTTTGAGGTTTTCCTTACTTTTGACCTTTTATGACTTTTTTTCCAAGACAAAATATCAGAATAGCAGCTTTCCATCGACCCGCATGCACACATACGTGTACATGTGGAGTGAGACATTGCAGCATTTTGTAAACCTCTGCAAAATATTTGGAAACTTTAAAACCTTTCTGTTGTTTTTGGGACAAATCAAATATCTGAGCACATCATTCAGATAATTGCTGTAATCTCAAGTGCAGATTACATTAATGAGAAGTATTTTAAATAACGTTTAATTTTCTTAGAAAATGAACCCACCTTCTGTTACAACTTTGATTTTTCAGAGCTGGTAGAAAATTAATTTTATGAAAGTTTCTAGATTAGTTCTTATTTTACATCATGGTTATCTACTCCATTATGTTTTCTTGCAACCTATTTTCACTCAACCCATCCAAAATGTTAAAACTTTGCCATCTCTTTATAAACGATCTCTGTAGAACTGATATTTGGAACTGCAGTTTCAGTGGTCAGATTAGTATGTGAAAGTCTTCACATAGGGCTTTTGTGATGAAGTTATTATTTTCAGGGACTTTAAAAAGATCCTGATCTAGTTGAAGATGCCTCTGCTTGTTGCAGCTGGGTTGGACTAGATGAACTTTAAAGGTCCCTGCCAACCCAAACCGTTCTACATTCTACGATATCCTTAACAATTAAGAAGCACAAATTAGAAGACTCCCAAATAAATTAGTTTAAAAACGAAGGGGTTTTAAAGAGTTGTGGATTGATTGTATTGTGGAATAATGAATATGTTTAAAGAGAAACTGTTTACAGCATTTTCTTCTCTGCTTCTCAGGCTTTGCTATTAGCTTGTCAAAATAGAAAGTGTTTCTTCAGGTAGCTATGGGGTGGCATGTTGAACAGACACGAATCTCCTCATGCAGCTACAGAGAAGTGTGCTGGGACTTCATGGTTGCTCTCGTATGGTACAATGAGAAGTGCACATCCACTCTGCTGTTAGACTGGTATATAGGAGGCTAAAGAGTTTCTGGTGTCAAAGAGGAGCACAAGGACAGCCACAGCTCAAATTTAGGTCGCAAGCAATAAAAGAAACCTCCCTATGAGTGTTGTTGATTAATCATGAAAGTGAAAGATTTTTCTTCCTTTGCATGTAAAGTTAGAGCAGATTAAAATTTCACTTAGTGGATTGTTAGCACAATACGCTTATACCTCGCTGAAGCTTTGTCTGAGGACAGTGACCTGTGAATTGTATTTTAAAATCTGCCACTGAGCTTTGAGGTGCCCAGAGGCACCGTCTGGACTCGTCAGGAATGGTGAAGCAGCTGTATTTCATAAGAGTCTGGAAACTTGCCGGGTAATAGCCTCGCAAAACAACATTGTTCTGGCTGAAATAATCAACTTCATTAGGTCAATATAACTACACGTACTAAAAAATTTAAAGCATACTTTTACAAAATTACATAAAAACATTGCATGTTTACAGGCCTTATAACTATTGAAGTCTGAGGAAAACTGCCTAGTGCCTATTAAACTTTCTTCCATCCTCTGAATTCTGTAGTCAATAACACTGACGTACTTTGGCTATTACTCTCTTATTTTCTTCTCTTTGGTTAAAAAGCAAGTTAAATATTTTTGTAGTTTAGACATTTCAATACTAAGTAAGTCCATATTTTATATGGTTTGTGGAATTGCAGTAACTTCTGCTTTTTTTTTTTTTTTTTTTTAATTTGAGCAATTCAGGTAACTTCATGAAGGCAGGTAGAAGACTTGAGATGAAGTTAGCGAGCCAATGATTAATGTTTTATTTCTGTGAATGTTGTATTGCATTCTAAATAACGTTAGCTTTTGGGAAGCTGTTTTTTGAGAAGTCACATGGAGCTGATGGCGATGGTGTTCTGAATATATTTATGCCTACTCTTTTCAGTTGATTCAGGTGATTGTAGGAGTTAAGATAAGTGTGTGGGGGGTTTCTTTTTTTTTAAGTCATAAAAAGGTATTTTTTGCATGTATCTGTAAATGTGGGATTTTAATACAGGTTTCTACAACATGCTACTTTTTACCTTGTTTTAAATCGGGAGATTAGCTCATGGTTCATCGTTAGAGGTCCTGATGTTGTAGAGAGGAAGATCATCCTGCTAATAAAGGAGTAACATATTTGTACTCCCCTAGCAATGGGAAGAGGAAAGGTAAAACTTTTATAACTGCAGTGTGCTACACAAGTACTTCTAGCTGTATGCACTAAAAAAAAGTGACTTTGTAAAGCCCTTCTTGGTTGAAGCAGACGATGGCATACCTGGGAATGGCTGTGCTGGGGTAGGTCAAGGTCTGTCTGGTCCAGGACTGTGCTGCCAAGAGCTGTGAATATTCCCTTGGATTTCCTCTTGGGCTCCAGCTGATTACTTGGAAGCTTCCAAACAACAGGATCAGCTCTCACTTTTATAGTTATGTTGAGAACATGGGAAAAAGGTCCACTATTTAATGTTTTAAAGGTCTTGTTCTTCTGAGTGTGTGAAGAGCACACAGCCTAGGTGCCTGCCTAGGGTGACCTGACCCTTTCTGGGACATCTGTCCCTTTCTGCCACTTTGCAGGTAGGGGCAATATTCCATTGCTGCCGCAACATTAACCTGGTTTCTTCAAACTCATGACTTTTCGGGATTTTCATGATTGGGGTTTGGGTTTGGTTTTTTTTTTTTTTTTCATGTTTAAAGGTGTTTACCTCATTTCTTGATCTACTCTAATACTGCCTGAGTAAAATAAATGGATGAATGTGGTGGTGCTGGGGGAGGCAATATTGTCCACATGTTCCTATGTTGTTCACACTGTAAAAAAGGAATGAAACAAACTCTTCAGTGGCTCAGGCCAGGCTCATTCCTTGATTATACAGGTTGCAACACTCTCCCCATGAGTGATGCTCTTGTGGTACAATGCTGGGAAAATATTCTTTTTTAGAGGAAAAATGTTGTTTTTGTTATTAAACTCTACAAGTTTCCTTTCAAGTTTTCCAAGAAATCTCCAGAGCTTCCCCTTCCCAACCAACACTGCCCTTGATTTGCAGTTGACCCCTGAGGGATGAAGTCATCAGGAGAAAGTTCTTGTTTTCCTGTATCTGTTTTCCTACACAGCCTTGTTGCTTTATTAATTTTACCAGAGTAGCATGTGTTTTAAGTCTGATGACTTGTATTACATTAGGAAATCCTCCCACAGCACAGACCTTTCTAAACATTGTTTGTTGACTTACGGGAACAAGATAATTCCTGTTGCTCCGTGCTGGCCTTCGGAAAAGGGCTGACATTTGTGTGTGGCAGCCACATGCTCTAGGAGACCAGGACAGCTCAGTCCCTTTCCTGTTTGCAGAGTCAAATGAATAAAAACAACAACAACAAAATAAAAAAGCTGATGTCTGAGAGGGGTCTTTCTGTGGTAAAGCACATGGCAAGACAGCTTTGAAGAGGCATCACTTTTATTAAAGAGGTGTGTGCAGCCAGGAGGCTCCCTAGAGCCTCGCATGCGAGCGTTTAAGGGGGTAGTGGTATGTCTCTATCTGTCAGCCTGCCTGCAAGAAATCGGGCAGGAGGGTCCAATTGAAAAACAAACAGGCACCAACTTCCTCTCATCCTAATCCCCATCCACCAAAAGAGAAGCAAAAAAAACAGTGGGGGGAGTATTTGGCATCTCCCCGAGGAATGCAATAATCCCAAACGTGGTGTGAGAGCACTTCACGATCACACACTGGCACTCACTCCCTGCGATCGCTGCCAGTTTCCCTCCCACGCTTGCTTAGTCTCAGAGGTAATGTGAGTCTGGATGCTGGACAGTTAATCAACTGCAGGAAAATTAACATTTTGGAGACTGTTCTTTGGTTGTGAGGTGCTTGCTGTTTAATAAAGTGCAGCACGCTGTCACGTATCGCATACTTACACGACCCTGCTGGCCGCCTGCTCTGTTGGCTTTTGGTTTTGGCTGGGGTTTAGCGTTTCTCAGTGATGAATTTCTCTCTTCTGTTGCCATTGCTGAGGGGAGGACGGGCTGTGCTGTGCTGGGGACGGCAGCTGAAGTCAGCCCCGACTGCCCTTCCTTTTCTCCAGGGCTGCATGTCCTCAAGAGAGCGGCATCCTGTTGTCCCTGGGTACCTGTGTGCAACTGGGAGAAACACTCACAATGGAGAAATTGCATTTTGAACAGTCCTTTTGAGGCCATTGTGGGGAGAAGATGATGAAGGGGAGGTGAAGGGCCATCTGCTAAGGGGTGCACAGGTGTTTCTGATGGTGATTTTTGTGCAAATGAGAGGCTGCATAGCTTTGTGCTAATGATGGCTATAGGCCTGCAGGTGTGGAGCTGAAGTCCCCTCCTATTGCAGACACCATCTCCCTTGAGGACAAGGATCCTTACACAGTGTGGGAAGGCTTTCCAAAAAGAGTCTGGCAGCAGTGCTGGGGTTGTTCCCATGAGGGCAGGGCTATGGGACAAACACAAGCTAACTGTGGAGAGGAGAGGAGGTCTACATGCAAAGCCAGTGTCTTCTGTTGCCCACACCCGACAGCGGTCAGGACCTTGGCACATGAAAGCCGAGTCGTCCCTAAAAAAACCTCTTAAAGTCATTCTTTTGCTGTGATTATATATATGAAAAAATATTTGCTATGAAAAATAATTCCATTGTGATATAGGTGAAGTGTTTTGGCATTTACTGCCTAAAGTTTGGGTAACAGTAGTGCTGTCCCCTTCCAGTGAGGGTGATTCAGGGATGATATGTAAGTGATGTATGTAAATCCCACGTCAGCAGTAAGTGCCTTTGGGACGTGCTGTTGCCCAATGTGGCCTGGTACACAGCCCCTGTGCTCTGGCCCAGCTCATGTGTTTTGCTCTGGAAGGGCTCAGTCTGCTCCATCCCACCGGCAAAGAAATGTGTACAGCTGCTGTAATTTTTTTCCTTAAGCTTTGGTTCACTTTTATCATTTAAAGAAATGTATAGAATGTGATAAAGAATAGAATAATGCCTGTCCTGTGATATAATAGCAAAAAGAGACTACAAACAGTACACCCTGATTCTTAAAGAGTTCACATTGGCTTTGCTCAGATAGAAATCTCCTTTACCTTTTTTTAAGTCATGTAAAACCACTTATTTTCCAGCTCCGCAATATTTGAAAAATGTAACAGAAATCTTGTTTGCTCATTTGCAGTTTCTTATAGGACTTGGCAGCTCTGCCAGCCTTCCTTCTCTCGGGCACTGATCTCTGATCACCCACTTTGTGGGTGGCAAAACACCCACAAGTTCAGCATTGGAAATGTAATGGACTGAAGTTGGCCTCGTGAAAGGGGGTTTGTTGTTTTGTTTTGGTTTTTTTCTGGTATATGGATTGATTTTAGGAACAGAAGGAAAAAATATTCACATAGCATATAATTTCATTGACCTTTGCCTTCAGAACAGTCTTTTTTGCGCATACTGGGGGAACGGCTGGAAAAGCTCCTGCCAGCCCAAAAAACTGGTTGATGTCGAGCAGTTGGGAGGTACGGGTAGTGAGTTGCACTCTGGGGTTGTGCTCACAGACCAGAAAATGAAGCCGCAGCTCAGAAAACAGCAGAGGCATGTGGCTGGAAGAGGTATGCAATTTTAGGTTTGTCCAGAAACAACTGAGGTAAGGTTTTAGAGGGATAATTTAGGGAAAGGAAATTGTTCTCCTCCCACCCGCCGCACGCAGGCAGGCAGATGCAGGGAGGGGTGGCCAGACAGAGGCAGAGGAGGGGGGTGTTTTGGACTGACAAGGCAACGGATTGTCTGGAGAGCAGCAGAGACTTTGTCACTGTTTCAAAATAAACAGATGACTTTGGACACAGGAGAAAATACAGCAGCTCCTCAAGAAGATGCTGACTGCTGCCATCAGCAGAGCTGTGCTCTCTCACCACAGGAAGAGCAAAGCTTTGCTCTCTCTTTAAATGAGGGCTGTAAAGAGAATCTCTGTTTTCTGGCATTGGTTTGCTGGCCAAGCAAGAGAGGAGCCTCCAGGGTCCCAGCTACTGTCTATCCAGGACTGTTCAGCTGCAGGGACCACTTGCCTTTCCAGACAAAAGCATCAGGGTTCCTCTGAAGGACAGCACATGACCTCTCGCTGCTATCCTCTAGAAGGAAAATAACTATAAAGTCACCCTTAAGGAACAAATGGAAAATATCAGCATGGGTAACATTTTAATTGTTAGGGTGTCAACCTTTCCTCACCAATGAAACTGGCCCTGGCACATGTTGGCCCTTGTTAGGGAGCCAAATACAGTCCCAATTCAGTTTAAGCTCCAATGCTTTATTTTATTAGGTACTTTTAGTATTTGTCTTATGTGTCCCTCTCAAGTCCTGTTAGTAAAGTAGACATTATTGCAGCCAGTTGAGAGGCACAGGATCTTGGGTGTGTTCCCATAAGCTTGTCAGGGCTGCTCCTGCCTTGGGAAAACCTTCCATCATACTCCTCCTCAGCACTGCTGGTCTGTGACAGCTTCCCTGCTGGTGGGTGCTGAGAAGATTTGTGGATGTTTTGCCTGTCTCAAAGCAAGGCTCCTCACTGAGCCAGCCTGCTGCTCTGCTTATTGCAAAAATGCTAATTCTGCACTGTGGCTCCCTGGTGCTCGAGCTCTCCTCTCCGCCCCTGTTCTCCAGCAAACCAGGACTGCCAGGGTCTGTTAGACTATTGCTTTTTTTTTTTTTTTTAAGTTAATTTTCCATTGCAAGGCTGCAGGTGCAGCATTGCTTGGCATTGATTTCTGACAGTATCACTAAGGATGCGTGAGGTGCTGCGTTTGCAGGGCCAGCACATCTGTGGAGGAGATCTAAACCCCTGCGCTGCAGAGCTGCACATCTGTGTCCCCCCAGTCCCAGAGGCAAGCACAGGCGGAGAGGGCTGACACCGGAAGGGAAGGCAGCGCCTCTTGAGTGGCAGACAAAAACACTCACCTGGCTGTATCAGTGAGGCTCTGTTGGGCTCTGACTGCAGAAACATGGAGTTTTCAGAATCCAAAAAACCTATATTTTTTCTCAGTCTCTTGCAAGAAAAAGACTCTGCTGCTCCCAGTCCACAATAGGGGCTGCGTTTGTTCAGCATCTAAATAAAGACAAGGCAGAAGTGAATTGTTCTGCACATCATAAAGCTCATAGTTTCTAAAGAATTTGAGCGCAAATTGTTTGGGTCATGCAAGAGTCTGTTCCCCTTTGACTGTTATATCCCATCTAGTTAAAACTGCAATCACACTTTTGGTATTTGTCTGCCTGAATAATTTCTAATGGGTCTAGGCCTTCTGCTCAGACTGCAGTGCTATGTGCTCCTGCTGCCCACGTTAGAATTGGAGATAACTAGGGCTTTGCAAAGCATTTGATCTAGATCTGGACATGAGAGTTTTTGCAGCCTAGCAAGAGCACAAAATTGATGCAGGATTTTAACTGACTCAGAGTAGAGAAAATCTGGGAGTTCAGTCCTGTGAGTTCTCCGAAATGTTTTCGGCTCTGGTTGCATCCCAGGGCTATAAATGGCAGCTGCAGCTCACGGATAGTGCAGCAGCAAGAGCACGCTGTTCTACCTTACAGTAACTATCAGGGGTGCAGATAAGAGCTTGCCAGTGTCCCCAACAAATACCAAGTTTTGGTCCTAGGATGATGTTGTGGTAAAGCAAGTGAGGTCAAAAAGAAACTACTTTCCCTGCTGCTCTCCTTTCCCTTCTGTCCTTGTGCCCTTCCCATGTGCTTTCATAGCTGGTATTTTACAGAGGTGCAGGGCAGAGTTTTTGTTACACAACCCGGGTGCTTAATTAAGGCACAGAGGCTGCCAGGGACCCTGTGGCTGCTGTTTCCCTGGGAGCGGGGCAAAGCCTCCTGTGCTCTTTCAGTCCCGGGGTGCAACGGATCCCCTTCCAGCACTGACAGCTTGAAGAAAGATTAAACGCTGGGACCTAGTCAAGTACTTATGCAAGTCCTTCCAGCAAAAGTCTGGATGGACTTGAAGAAATAAAGGATGTGCTTCCTAATATCCCTATTAGAACAGTTAAGGCTTCCCATAAAATAAAAGGTAAATTATTTCACCAAATCCCAGGAAACATCAATATTTAAAAAACAAAAACAAAAACAAAACAAAAACAACCCCCAAACCCCAAAACAAACCTAAAAACCCACCAAACCAAATGACCCACCTTGCTACTTTTAATATATCTCATACGCCACTTATACCACTGGTTTCCTCACCTTCCTGGGTGGCCTTTTTAGAAGGCAAATTTGCCTGAAAATAAATGAGACAAACTGTGTGACTACTGGCTATAAGGATTTTTTCTTTTTTTTTTTGGGGGGTTTGGCTGCAGACACAACATGACATGACTGTCTCCTGTAAAGCAGGAAAGAGGGGGGAGGAAAAAAAAAAAAAAGGTCTGTTCTTAGTTCCATGCTTAGGTGTGAAACTTGCCAGATGGCTTTCAAGCCATGTAGGTGCTTAATTTCCAGGAAAGAGCAGGATTTGTCTCCACAGTAGGGAAGTCACTTTTTTAGAAGATACTGGTGCTATAAGATAGTTTCCTCATCCAAGTGAGCATTTCCATTGCTTTATCATACTTATCGTAAAGTAACCTAAGAGGCAACAGATTGAAATTTAATGTAATAAATTGATGTGTTTAATGAGCTATCAGAAGTCTTTATATTTTAAAAAAATAAACAAACAAAACTCAAAGCAAATCACACCTAGTAAATCCAAGAGTGGCTTGAATTTTTTTTCTTCCCTTCAGCTTGGTCTGAGCTTCCCTGTGTCCAGTCCCAAAACAGTTTGGTCAGTTACAAACTGTTTTGGAGAACGACAGCTTGACTAAACCAGAGATACGAAATTTTGTCAATCCTGGATATTACTGCTGTTTACAAAATTATTTTGAACTAATAGACATTGCAGAACCATGACTGGTGGTTTGTGTCTGGGGTTTTGCTGTTGTGGGGGTTTTCTTGTTTTTTGTTTTCTTTAATGGAGACTGTTCAAATTAGCATGCATGCGAACTTATTTATTGTTTTGAAATTAAAATGAAACAAAACTTGGGAACTGGGGTACACAGAAGCTTTTTCTCTGCTTAAAATCTCTACCAAATGTGTCTTTGCTAGTTTCTATCTACATACGAGCTGGGAAAGGGCTCTTATTAGGCAATTTTTTGCATGCAGACCAATATTATCAAAATATTTGCATTCACCTTTCAACCTGAGGCACTTAGATAAATAGCAACCTGGTTAACTGCAACTACTTGTTCCTTGCACAACCATTTTAAAGACACT
Organism: Antrostomus carolinensis; assembly: GCF_000700745.2. Classification (NCBI taxonomy): domain Eukaryota; kingdom Metazoa; phylum Chordata; class Aves; order Caprimulgiformes; family Caprimulgidae; genus Antrostomus; species Antrostomus carolinensis. The sequence goes on along the minus strand of NW_010339475.1, from coordinate 75,614 downwards.
AAGGCCTGTAAAGACACAACAAGTTCCGAAAGGGTTTTTTGACCTGTAGAGTAAGGATGCAAGGAACTTAAACCTGGTTACACAGAACTCAGTGGTGCATTTTGTTGGAGTTGTATTTGCTGCAGGTGTGCCTGTGCTTTCTGCCCCAGCCCTCAGCAGCAGCACCAGCTCCTGAGCAGAAGGGCATTTACTACCCACTAAACTTACTTGCTTATAAAGCAAATGAGCTTTGGAGGACTTGCATCCAACATGGTATCACAGTAATAGTGTCACTGGGCATGAGTCAGTGTAAGCCACGGTGCAGGACAAAGTGCCGAGGGCACCTCTCAACGCGTTGCTGAGAGCAATGGTGGTGGTGTCTGTGAAGCCTGGGGTTTGAGATCTCTTCTTGCTTGAGATTTGTGTGAATTGTGTACCACAGTAATGCATTAATCTCAGTTTCTAAAAACATTCACTGTTAACAATGAAAACACATTGGTCTTTGTGGGGAAACCTGCTGCACTTCCAGAAGTTGTGTCAAGGATAGAACAAATTCCCATGTTATGAGCCAGGACAGTTTTATTCTCATGCATGATATAGCTGAGAGTGCAAAATGCTGTGTTTCATCAGGACTTTGGTATAAGTTTCTATAGTGCATTTTCATTCCTTTGAAATACTCTACATAATTGCAGTTGTGCAATTCTTGTCTGTAAACAGGGAAAAAACCAACTCTGCAAATAAAAACTAAATGTGAGTAGTGTGCAAATTCTTTTTCACGCATAAAAAGGATTCTCATCCATTTGGTTTTTATCTAGTTTTCCCCATATGTTGGAAGCTTTCATGGACCTGAAACCACATTCCTGCATGCACTAGGAAGAAATGATATCACTAGGATAAGGAATAAGCTATTTCCAGATGTCTTAATGGCACTTGTTTCTCTCTTCTGATGAAAGCCCATTAGAGGTATGTTTAAATTATTTTTTCTAACACTTAAAAGTGTTCAAGTTTACATACAGTAAACAAACAGTAAAAAAAGTGAGTGACATTAATCTTGTAACTACAGTCAAGCTTACCAAGGTACAATTCCCTCAGTGAAGGGAGTTAAGTTGATGGCCACAGCCTTGGTGGTGGCCATGTCCCCAGGGGAGGGGGCCAGGGAGGCTGTGGCTGCCTGGAGGAGCTACCTTGCCTTCCTCCTCTTTGCTGGCCAGAGCTATTGGGAAAAACTCTCCCAGGAGGGTGAACTTGGCTTTTGTCATCGTTCCCTCAGGCAGCTGCAGGGATCTGGGCAGTTTTGCAGCCCAATCTGTTTCTTCAACTGGGAAGTAAAAAATCCCCAGTGTAGTGCTTGCGCAGAGCAGCAATGCTGCCCTTTACAGAAGGGCCCTTTCCCTGAAGTATGGAAACTAGCCCAAAGTGCCTTACAGCTTTGGAGTCTGGGGGTATGGCACAGCACTGGTCTGTTTGGGAGACGAAGAGCTGCAGTGGTCCATAGTGATAATTTCCAGCCAAGGATTCACTTGTGTGAGGAGGAGAAGTCCTGTGGGTGACTGGATGAGGTCTGGGGAAGGGGAGAGGGCGTTTGCCACTCACGTTTCTGTGCCAAAGGTGCTGCAAATTCCTGTTGTGCTGCTGATGCCCTGTGAATCAGATGTCAAAGGCTGTGGAGTGTGTTGGGAACACAAAACTCATTGTTGAGAGCAGAATTGTGTGACTTCCTTCACTCAGGAAAAATCTTTGTGTTAAATCCATGTTAAGTGTTTAAAGCTGAAATGGTGTGTAAGCCAGCACAAGCCTTCTCATAACCATAGAAAATATATTCTAAAGGTGGGGAGCGGAAGGGAAACATAGCATTCATTTCCCATTATCTGTTTCTTTAGTTCCCCATTTTCTTCGAGCTAGAAAATAAATTCCCCAACTGCCACAAATAATTTTTTTCCACCTCCTGTTTCTACTGCGAGCCCAAAACAGAAGTTCTGTGACTCTGGTAGGAAACCTGTTCTCATGGAATTGTCAATCCTTATCCAGCTCAGGCACTGACTCGGCTTTAGTTCAACAATAAACCAGTCTCCAGATGTTTGGGGCTGGTACTAATAGCTGAGTTCACTCATTTGTTCTCTGATTATATGCCTTTTGAGCTGCAGAGAGTGTTCTTTGACAGACAGCTGAATATTGGCAACTTGACTGCTGACTGCGAGGTCGATGACAGCCGCATGGGCTCAAACTCATAAATCCATTTTTTAGAGACATGTCTGTGTGCACTAGAGAAAGTGTTAGACCTTGGATACACAAATCAGTGAAATTCAGCAACATCAGCTGGCGACCTTGGATACACAAATCATTAAAATAAGGCAACAGTAGCTGCCCAGTTTCCGAGATACTTGACTATAGCATCACCCTGTGCACTGGGATGTAATTTGCTTTCTGCTGTCACAGTCAGATTGTCTTTGCTGTCACTGTTTTTGAAGATTGACAGATTAGCACTTAGATTCTGTTTCCCAGACGCATTAGTGTAGGCAGTGTCCCACACAAACCTTGCTTCATTAGCTCTCCCATCTCGAGGTCTCTCTCTCATTTTCTGCAGCTCCTTGGGTATTTAGTTAGTGCCATCTCTACTTGAAAACAGAAGCTTCTCCCAGCTTGGCTTTTCAGGTCCCCTATGTTGAGTCAGAAGGACCTAACCTTGCTCTATGGAAGCTCTGGTAGATGCTAGGAGGACTCTTGTTTACAATTAACTATTTTCTGAAGCTCTGTAGCCTTCTTTGTATCAATTATCTGCATTTCGGAGCAAGCCAACTTAATTTATGTCTTCCCTCAGGATATCAAACAGCAGTATATCAGATTTCTTACTAAAATTCATAGACATTAAATTGCCTCCAATTAATTTCTTTAGTCTAACTTTTCCAGTTTCTTTTTAAAAAATACAATCAAGCTTGTTTGGCAATATTTTCCTTTAATGAACATATGTTGTTTGATCAAGATGAGAGTCACCTTGACCTTGTTTTCAATTAGCATTTCATGCTCAGTAATGAAGAAGATGCCACATCATCTGTTGAAAATCCACTTTCCATGTGAGGCTCTGTAAATTTTAATTCCAAATCACCAAATAACCAGTTCTTCCTCCTGTTTTTTTCCTTTGTTACAGACAGCCCTCTGTCAAGGAGCCTACTAAGCAGGGAAGGGTTACCCTTAGACTCCTTATAAATAATAATTTACTGCTGAAAAATGTTAATTCTCTGCTGTTGCTATGCCAGCAGTTTCCTAGATCAGGGAGGCTTCATCTTTTATTTATTTATTTATTTATTTATTTATTTATTTGATCTCACAGTTATGAAAATATCTGAGAGTTTGGATGCATTTCCATTTCCCTGAGGTGGAGGGGAGAGAGAAGGCCTGGGTGTACGGGTCATGTTGATGGCTGCACCATCATGCTGAGGGTGCTTTTGCAGAGGCACATGGAATGCAACCGACTGCAAAGCCAAGGCTAAGAAGTAAAGAGGAATACCTAGTTGAAAAGGTGGCACTAGAATGCAGAGTTTAGATTTCTTAGGAAATGGTTGATTATAGTTATTGTGGTGGCATTATACATCACCGAGGCTTATATGGTTATTTTTTTCAAACTGGAAAAGCCATTGTGCATGGAAGACTGCAAAAATCTGGCTGACACATCACAAGTAGATGAAATAATAAAAATACTGTGATCCAGGAATAAAAATGATAGAGTATAATAAAACTTGAGAAGGAATAACAAAGAATATTACAAATAAATAGCCCCTCATAATCACAGCACATAAAAACAGACAAGAAACAAATGTAGATGCATTTTATACACAAATGCTGCATATCTAAAAAAACCCCAACTACAATACATGAAAAGAAATGCCTGGTTTAAATCAGAATTTAGATATAAAAAAAGGTATGTCAAAACCTTAGCTTAGTAGAAGAAATGGAGTGCTGTAATAAAAAGAAACAAATCATACAGGCCTGACAGCTCCCACCATGAGAAGCCATACTTACCAAGCTCTCAGTTGTTTTAAGGTGTTGTCAAGAACAAACAACCTACTTCATATATTGTCTTTGGATGTATAGGAAAGTTATTATAAGTGCTTCAGCACATATTCCTATAGATCCTAAGCTGTTGTAGGGTAAGAAGGGTTTGGGGTTTTTTTTCCATGGATTAATAAACATAAATAGATGAAGTAGAAAAAAGCGAGGAACAAATGGCCAGTCTTCACATGGGAGGTTGGTCTCCACTGGGAATCCAGAGCAATCCACCATTCACTGAACTCATAGCTAAGTGGGAAAACAGTTGACTAGTGAGTGACAACATTTGATGAAGATGTCAAATCATTTGGGATGGTTCAAGTAGATGTTACTCAGTATTAGTCAGGGTGACGGGAATGTGGTTCTTAAATTTCTTAGCATCTAGATGAGAAAATGGCAGGGACTCTGTATTGATGGAAACTTAATTTTAAGTTCAATAGCAGTAGGAAACAGCTCCAGTGATGCTAACCCAAGGATGGGTTCCAAATGAGCCCATTTTTACGAAAAAGTTGTGGTAAGGTCATTGTGGAAACTTGTCTGAAAATGTTGACTCAGTGCCACCAATGAATATGTCTTATGAAGTTTTCCTCCCTGATGACCAACAGATAGAGTTTTCCTTATAAGATGTCTCTTTTTTCAAGCAAAGGATTCTCCTCTTGCTATCATGTTAAGTAAATGAAGTGCATTATGTATCCCTTTCACTTCCCAATTTAATCTCCTGGTATTCGGGAGGATGCACATTTCTATTTTAAAACATGTTATCTTGTTTCAGGTTCAACCTAGTTTCTAGTGTAAAGTTTTTGCTCTTAATATTCTCAAAAGCTTTATGTCATTATTTTCTTTTCATCTGTTTGTATAGAGTTTTCTTAGTGTTAGAAATATTTGCTTCCTCTACATCAGGATTTTCTTAATTCGATGGAGATCTAACACTGGTTAGGATTTTATACAGTTGAGGTGTTCTATAGTTTGCAAACTTGGTGGTATTTGCGGATTTTCTTGAAAGAATTTGTCTTTTTATTTTATAGGCACTATATTCACAGCTTCTGTTTGCTCAGTTTTCTCTTGACATTAATAGGCTTGGATGTAGTTTGGGAGTTATACTGGAAACAGTTATTTAATAAGAACAGTAAACCAATTTCATAAAAGTTTAATTTCTACAAGGATTAGGTCTTTTATGAGCTTTCATTCAGAGGTTGACTGCGTAGTGTTTAAAGTAAACTTACCTTAAATAATCAGAAAAGAACCTTCTGGTATAAAATCCTCTTGAAATCTCCCTTGTGACTTTCACTTTTTTTTTCTTTTAAATACATTTTTGTTTTTGCAGCATTATAACATGGACATAAATATTCAAATTTTGTTGGGATTGCTAACCAGAGCAGAAGCTATTGCAGAAGAGTCTCTTGCATTCACTGACTTGAGAACTGTATAGGAAAATAACCCGAACGTGGTAAATCTGCATCTTCCTTTTCTGGATCATTACAGTCAGAGCAACATTCACTGCCCCCACATGTAAGCTCACTTTTGCTAACCCAAACTGCTGGGCGGGTGAAATTTATCTCCTTGGGGAACTGCTTTTGGGATTTGTGCCCAAGAGCAGCTGACCAGGTGCCTGAGAAGTGAGGCCCACCACAGTGCAAAGAACATGAGGGAGTAGATTGTTTGCTTTATGAAATTTAAGCAGCAAAATGAACTGTAAAACAGTTTTTCATGACTGAATGAAGGGTCTATCTGCATATAGAAGTATTCATATTCAAATGTGTTTCATACAGAAATATTTTACAACATACAAACTTTTCCTTCGTACTGCTGAGATACTCATTCAGCAGATTTGTTTCCTGCAAATTTGTTCACTCCGCTGACCACACAGATGCATTTTCTATTCTGTACTGAGCTCATTCACATTGAAAAAACCCTCAGAGGGTTCTTCACAGGAGTCACTTTTCATTAATGCTTTGCTGATAATATATGCAGGAGGATGGAAAGAAATAAGTAATTTATTGTTTCATTTGAAGAAGTCACTTAGGATTAATTCTTTTTTCATAGAAAGTGTAATAGCTGACCTTTATAAGAATGGGTTTATTGTTCTGACAAGATATTGATGTGTAGTTTTTAATAAAAATATTTTTTCTAAGCTTCACTTTCTTAAATGAGAAAATAGAAATTATTTCGTTGTTCATGGTTACTTATGCTGCACCACTGAAACCACAAGCAAGAATTTAATAGGAAGAAAGATTAGCAGCGGCTTCTCTGTTCCTCTCTTCTTCCCTCCGTCCCCTCCAAGTCTGGTACTACTATGAATGCAAGTTGTAAATAGATGTTTTAGAAAATAGTGTTTCTTGGTGGCATTGGAACTTAACCAAAGTTTCAAATCTGGAACACAGATACAGAATTATCACTATATGTTAATTGCTAATTACCTAGATCTAAGCTGAAGAATGGTTGCAACTGTCATGAATTTTTTTTAAAATATCTTTTAAAATTAAATCTTTTAGAATGTATAAATACTTTGGAGAATCACATGGATTCAGTTGAATTACAGTTCCTCATAAAGATAAGCTCGGTATTCTGCAAAAATTTATTTTCCTTTAATTAAAAAGTAATATATTGTCCTGTTTTGTCATCCTCTGAAAATATCCTAGGGGTATCCTCCATTAAGTGAGAGCTAATCTGAGCTGATATCCACTTTCCCCATCATTTAGATAGGAAGATTAATGAAATGCCTTGCTTTCAAGTAGGAATCAATTAATAAGATCTTAAGTAGGTTCAAACAGGAGAACTTAGACTTTCATGCCATCCAGTGCACCTTCCTCCATTGGGTTATAGCCAAATATTTTCCCCATTGCCTGCTGGCTCCAGAAAACATAACAAGGAAACAAAATGCCTTTTCCCACATATTTGTTGCACAAACAACAGAGGCTCTTGTAGGTGGTGGGTCTGTAGCCCCATTGTGAACACTCCTGCTTTGTCAAGCCCATGGGGAGTGATGTGCTTCCCAGCCTTGGCCTGTGCTTCTCACCTTCTTCCTCTCTGTGCTGTCTGCTGCCAGCTCCTGAATTGCACTTTAAGAGAAATGAACAGCAGTTTCTGCAAGGAGATGATGATTGGCAATAAAGTTGCTCCTTGGAAAAAGCAGCTGGACATGACCAGAAATGGCTCCAGCATCAGTCCTCCCAAAACTTAAAAAAGGAGAACAAATGCCTTAGAAGAAATATAAAGTTGTGGATAACAAATCCCACCCTTGTCACGCTGCTAGTGGAGG
>NW_010339475.1:0-68292 GCF_000700745.2 Antrostomus carolinensis | reverse complement strand
CCTCCCAGCTCTCTTTCTCTGTTAATGGCTTCAGGTTCCTGCACGGAGGTTTTCAATCCACTGCAGTAGAGCTGTGGAGCTCCACAGAGACTGAGAGCTCCCCTTTCTTCTAGACTTTGCCCCACCTGAACTTTGATGACTTAATAGCAGCTATTTCTTGTTTCTGTTGGTGTAAATAAAGGGCTCAGCAACAAAAATGTTCATTTTAACCTCCCAAAGAAAGGCTTATAATGAACCACTGTGTACTTTATACCTCTGGACTCCACTGATCTGCACGAAGAGCAAAGACGGGCCTGGGGGTAGGGGGGGAATATCACAAGAAAATATTTTATTTCCTGAATGCTCCTTCCCTCCAGTACCAATATAACTTTGATTCTCTGCTGTCTCTGTGATCTCTGACTTTTGACTCTGTATTTTATAGTGCGCAGAAGTCTTGCAAAGAGAGCACGTGGTCTCTGTGCCTGGAAAGTTCCTAATGCATTTGAGGCAGGAGGCTATCAAGTAAGCAAGAGTTTATCTGCCTGGAGACCTCGACAGCCCATCTCATTTCAGGCTCCTACTTAACCTATCTTTTGTTTGTTTTACCTACCCAGAGAGGAGACCAACCCCACCATTTCTCTGGCACCGCAAGTTGGCTGAACTGCATATATTTTTTGCTTATACGTGTGTATATAAGTATGTATTAGTTTTGGGTAAGCTAAAGCAATTGTGAGAACTTTTCAGGGTTTTTTTGTGGGGATTTTGGGTAGTTTTGTTGGTTTTTTTTATTGCCATTGGCAGAGTTTGAAACCATTTGAAATGCAGCCGTGTTGGCTTGTGCTCTATAAGAAACAGGGGGAAGGAATCGGCATCTGCCAAATGGAAAAGGATAAAACTGGTGTAATGATATGTTGCAATCACACTGTAAAACCTACCACAGTAAATTACTGCTGTAACAACCTCCTTCCTGTTGTGAAAGGCTCCAGCCCAGGCTTTCTTGTGTCTCTCTTCTTGACATTTCAGTTCTTGAGAGAAAGTTATCTCTGTGACCCTTAGCTCTGAGGGACAGCTAAGCTTCTTGGAGGACAAACTGAAAAGCAAAGACTGAGGGCAGGAGGGGCAGATGCCGGATTTTTGGCTGGGTGTGATGCTGCTGGACATGAACACCATCAGTCTGTGGTGGCTTACCCTGCAGCATTGCAGGCAAGGCTACATCTGGTGTGTTGGTCTTGCTGTGTAGAGTCTGCGTCCCCGCTCCTCGTTTGCTTGCTGGTGGTTGATGTCAGTATTTGTAGGTAACCTGAAGTTTTCATGGAATTTCCTGCACAACCCATCTGCTGGGATGCACTGCCCTGTGCCTGCAAGCAGCAGTTTGGCCAGGCTTGGTGGCCAAGAGTTAGCATTGCCCTCTGCGGTGGCCTGTGGGAAATGAGCTGCTGCTCCTGCTTTCATCCGCCCCAGATGCATCTCCTCGCCACAGACATTGCTCTGTGTTTGGCACGTAGTCATGTTTTGTTAACACTGAATGAAGGAGTGAAAAGGGAGAGAGCCAGAAAACTGAATTACTGTCTTGGTTTCATAGTGATCCTCCTAAAGGGAGGGGAGAAGGTGACAACCTCTGTGTGGGAAAGTTTTCAGGCTGCTCTCTAAGTTGTTTATGTTCTGTGGAGAGGGTGGTTTGGGTCTCCTGAATCCAACTACATAGTTGAGAAAGAATTATTCATCTGTTTAGGAGAAGGAGGAAAGAAAGCCTCGTCTTTGAGGGGAAAGCGATAGGATCCTGGTGGTTTCAGATGTGTAAGGTGATGGCCCTTTGACAGCACTTTCCAGAAAAGCATCATACAAAACTTCATCTGACAATTAGCACTAAAACAGGAAAGCTGCCTTGTACTGAAAAGATGCAAACCTCCCAGTGTGATCCAAGATCCAAGCTGTCAGAGCAGTGACCAGGAGGGAATCTCAGTAGGATGGAAAATTAGTATTGAGGGTGCTGGGAATTATAGAGAGACAAAATCTGGGAGTCCCTGAAAGCTGAGTGGAATGGGAACTCCCTTTTCTCAAGGCACTTTCCAAACTGGCAAATGATGGGGTTCCCAGCACCCTGTGCTTGCATGTGTGCTTAGCTCGGTGCTGCTTCAGCTGGTCCCGGGCTTTTCCAGGGTGATGTTTCCCCTGGATGTGAAAGAACTCCTTCTAATTTCTCTTCTGTGGTGTTTATACAATTAAATTTCCTTAAAAAAAAAAAAAAAATCATTAGCTTCCTGTACTTGAAGTTCACCACCGTATCCTTGCACTCCCCAAGTCCCTAACCTCTGCTGCTTCCAATAATAATAATAAAACCTGAAAAGGCTTGTTTTGTCCTCTTTACAGCTACAACAAACTGGATGTAGGTTTAGCTGTGCTTTTCCCCTGAGATATCTGGCAGCTTTCCCTTTCTCTCTCTCCAAGTCCTCCCTGTGAGGAATGAACACAGCTGATCATGGGGATAAGAATCAGCTCAGGGGAGCATGTGCTGGCCAGGGAAATTTTTTCACTTTGATGTCCGTTGCTCCCCACCTCTGAGGTCTCATGCACATTTCACATTCTCCAAGCCTGAAGTCATCTGAAGTCACAGGCCAGAAGCAGCTTCTCTCCCCTGGCTGCACAGACCAGATCACCCCAAGGGGATTTTCCCTTGTTAAAGTTGTCAGCAAAATATTTTGCATGGCTTAAGTTGAGGTATCAAACTATTTCCCAGCTATGGCCAGTTTGAACCAAAGACTGTTATGAAGAAACACTGTCTGTTACATTAACATGAGGGGTCAAGAAAAGCCCCAAATAAAAGCTTTCAATAGACAGAAACCAGTTGGCTGATTTCTTTCTTTTTTCTTTTCTCTTGTGAGTTTAACTAGACTTTCTCTCTTAAAATGAAGTCTGGTATTTATGGGAATATCTAATTCTCTATAAAGCTATGAATTTTATTTTTTTTTTTTCATGAACAAACCAAATGCTACATATAAACTGCATGGAACAGATAAGTTGCAAATGTTTAAAAGAAGTGGAGATTTTTTTTATATAACAGAAGTGGGTGTATCTCATTCTTTCATGTACTGGATACTCTCTATGGAAAATCCATAAAACAAAATGGGAAACAAGAAACCATTTCTCTGCTGCTGATGTAAAACGACAGAGAGGAGGAAGTTTCTGAGTTATAATAGGTCAAGCAAAAATACCTCGCTGACTCCTCTTTCCAAAAGAAAACTGGACAAGTCAGAAATCCTGCATACCAATGGGATCACTTTGGACTACTTGATTCAGTTTTGCATCAAAGGAATTTGGTTGTATTACTTGTGATATTAAATTCTCTTGGCCATAAGTACCTTTAATCATGAATGTCACAGAGTATCTGTTTCAACCATGTTTGGGTAATTACTCAAAGTGGAAAACAGAGGAAACAGTGTGGTTTGGGGTTAGACTGGAAAGGGATGGCGCGTCTCCGGTGCGGGGTTTAGTTTCAGTGTTGTGAGGAGAGATTGTGACAAGGAGAGTGGCTGGAGGCAAGTAGGAGCCTGGGCTGGGGTCTCACTACTCACAGCTGTGCAGTGAGGGGAGTATTTCTGCTTCTTCAGTAGTACCAAAAGTCAGCTTCTCACCTTCCTTGCTGCAAAGAGGACGTGTTGGGAAGCACAGCGAGGGTGGCCACTACTGCCCTGTGCCTTCATATCGTTTAGGGAGCAAGGAAGGTGCCTGGGGGCTGCTCCCCCCATGCTGTCTTGAATTGGGATTGCTTTTGCTTTCCCCATCCTTTGCTCCTTGAAAACCTCTGAGAAGTCCAGCTGGCAGAGAAGGAGGAGAGAAAGCCCAGGCACTGCTGCACCATCGCCCTGCATTGCTTTAATCCCATCACAGTGAGGAGAATTGTGGAAATGAATGGCCCACGGAAACATGTAATTCACTGCAGCTGAAAGCTGCCTCACCAAACGGGTTTAGTTTATTATTTCTGTGTGTTGCTCCAATATCACTGGCTGTCAGGCCTGTAATCAGTGAATGAGGATTTGAGCTCTAGGAAGCTGTTTTGTTGCTGTCACAGCTAATGGCTTGTCAGAGTTTTCAAGGTAATTCTGGTATTTCAGGAGACCAGTTTCTTGATTGTTTCAAAACACACTGGATTTTGTCCTACATCAGCCTAAGGAATATACTTCTTTATACACCCTTTTCTTTGGAGCATGCAAAGCAACTTTGCCTGTTCACTTCATCTGCTTCTTTAAAGCTTTTTGAGCAGATCTGCAGCATGCCATAGAGTTTATCTCTGTTCTTCCTCTGCTTGTTGCCTGCTGCTGGGATGGCCAGAGCTGTGGATGGATGAGCACTCTGCTGGGAGAAGTCCCAGCCAGATGTGACTGCAGGAGAAAAAGTGGCATTTTTACTCTGCTGGACCACTAGATGGGGAAATTGTATTTACATTTTTTGGGTTGCAAAATGGATCCTGGCAGCTGGCTGGAGCTCTTGGTAGTAATGAATCATCTCAAGCGTGTTTTCTGTGAGAGGTGCATGGTGGTGACTCAGACTCTGTCCCCCTTTGGCAGCGATGCCACGGTTCCTCTGCAAGGAGCCAGGCTCTGCAGAGCCCTGTTGGGGCCCGACGTGCTTTTGGAGAGGTAGTCTGCAAAACTGACATTTACCAATAGCCCTTCCTTTGAAATGGGTGGTATGGGGCAGCAGAGAGGTTGCTCCTTGGGGCCAGTGGGTTCCTGCTGCACCCCCAGCTCTTGCACGCTCCCCACAGCTTCACAGTGGGAACAGGGAGAGGACACAAATTTTTCAACAGATTTCTGAACAGGGAGCTCCTGAGGCAAGGAAACCATTTGAGAGCTCACACCAGGTTCAAGGCAGAAACACAAGGAAACGTGTGCTCAGGACCTTCTCTTGCTTACAATATTTTACTGCTCTGTCCTGGTTTTTAGCTGGAACAGAGCTGGGCTTCTTTTCAGCAGCTGTAATAGTGCTGCATTTTGCTTTCAGCCTGAGACTTGTTAAGAGAGAGACACTGATAACATACCAGTGTTTGCATTCTTGTCACTGGAAGTGAAGGACTTTGTGTTCTTTTAGTCTACAAGCGCAAGATCTAAGGGGACGAGGAATAAATTTAAATTAATAAGCTAAATTGGCACTTGGGTATGTGAATGGGATATTCCGTATCATACCACATCATGTGCAGTATATTGGTGAGGGTCTCTTCCTCTTTTGGCTCTCTCAGGCTTTTGCTCAGGCTCTCAGTCTTCTGGGACTGCGGTTTCGGTTTGGGATTGTTGCTCCTCCGGGATCATTATCTGGGAACAGGCCAGGCTTGGTCGGCAGGTGGTGAGCAATTGTACTGCGTATAACTCATTTTTATATTTTATTACTGTTGCCATTATCCCTACTATTTTAATTAGTATTATTTTAAGTTTTGTTTTATATCTATTATTAAACTGTTCTTATCTCAACCTACAAGCCTCCTTATCCTCACCCCCCAATCCTCGTCTCTGTCCCCAGGGGATGGGGGGGAAGTTGGTGAACAGCTGTGTTGGCTGCTAGCCAAGGGCTAGTCCAGTGAAACTATCACATGCTGCTAAGCCATTGGCTTGTTCATGATGAAAGTGTTTCTGCACAGAGTAGCAGAAGTGACAGCTGTATGGTGACACTGAGTCTGACAGGCCTGCAGGTAGGAGACCGGTGGTAATCATAGAATCATAGAATGGTTTGGGATGGAAGGGACCTTAAAGGTCATCTAGTTCCAGCCCCACTGCCATGAGCAGGGACACCCCCCACTAGACCAGGTTGCTCAAAGCCTCATCCAGCCTGGCCTTGAACACTTCCATGGAGGTGGCAGCCACAGCTTCTCTGGGCAACCTGTTCCAGTGTCTCACCACCCTCACAGAATTTCTTTCTAATATCTAAAGGGGCAGGGTAATTCAAAGGACAAGACTGAGAAGATTTGATAGGCATGAGAACATTTTAAAGTTAGGGATTACAGATCTTTGCCCCCAACATAGTGAGTATCAGTTCTCAACTGTTGGATCATTTTGGTCTAAAGCAAACATTTTGGGACGTAGAGAACCCTTTTTCTTGTAAGAGAGCAGTAAGACTGGCTATAGTCCATTTTGGATTACCCAAAGCTCTAAGTCCACAAACTGATTTGTGACTCAATAATGTTACCTAAAGATGCAGTTAAAAAAAAAAAAAAAAAAAAGTAGTTTGGGTCACAGCGATGATTTTCCTTGCTGCAGGGTGTGAATGATGGGCTCACAGCCTGATGCTGTGCTTTTGGCTCAATACTACACTAATTCAATAACAACTTTTTCTACGCTGTGCTACTTACAGAGCAGATGTGCCTTTTGCTAAGGTGTGTAAAGTTTTTCAGACTTTCTACAGATAATGTAACTTTGGAAAACAGCTTTATTTCTCTAAAGATATTGCTGTACTATTTGGGGGAGGATATTTAAAGTGGTGCAGCCACTGCAGTGTGACAGCAGCTATAAAAGCACACACCTCTACCTGTGCAGGCAGGGAAATGAGCCATACCATAAGAGGTTACCTTCATGCTGCCAGGACCGAGTCTATGCAGCTCTCTGACCTCTCCCTGCCAGTCTCCATGGGGTGCAGGGTCTGCATGGGGCCCAAGCCTCCTCCTCACTGCACTGCTGCTCCACTCACCATGATGAGTCTTGTCACAGCTGATGGATGCTTCTGTGAAAGCTCAGTTAGCCAAAATCAATGTCAGCTCAGAAGCAAGCTACAGGAATGTGTTTAAATAAGCACACCTGTATCCCTTTGGCACTTGGAGCTACGGTAAATAGCTTAGCCAAAAATATGGATGAGTGTTTATATCCTTTCAAATATCACCACCAAGCAACTAGAGAGCCAAATGTTTTTGCAGCAGTTGTGTGCTTTTTCTGCACATAATGAGAAGAGAAAGTCTTTGGGTTGGAGTCTGGAAGTCAGAGGTATTAAGGAAAGCAGATGCCTGTGAGCAATGTTCACAATCATCCTTTGGGTGATTTCAGCTAGCTGTTAAGGAAGACATCTTATTCACCACTAGGACTCTATAACTTCCTCAATTAAAAGTGTATGGGGTCCTTTACTTCTGTGCCTTTGGCTAGGAGAATTCTCTGTCATGTACCACAGTGTGTTTGGGGATGGAAGATTTGTGGAAGTTTCCCCTTTTTGATTTATAGAAATGCTTCTAAAAGTGAAACCTTAGGCCGAGGCTCCTCACAAACTGAGAAAGTCCTGACAAGGGAGCAGAAATGCAATGTGTGCGCTGAGGTTCTTGGGTAGCAGCAAATCTTTTCTGTGCCATGGAATAAAGGTCATTTTTCTATTTCATGAAATTATCTGCTTTTGTGTTTTTATCCAAAGATCTTAAAATTATTCACACAGGATATAAGTAGGATTATTTCCATCTTAAATGTGAGGAAGCAGAGAGTACATGTGCACACGTAGAGGAACGGAGCTTCTCCCTCCCAACCCTAACCTGTGAGACAACTTCAAATGGTATAAATGCATATTCCCAGGACACTCCAGTGACGGGAGGAAGAGGCAAACCTTTTCCAGAGCATCTGCTCTGATTTTTTGATTGGAAAATTTTCCGGAGTGTTTTGGGTCTTCATCTCCTGACAATAGTATGTCATGGCAGATTGCACTGCTAAGTTCCTTAAAACAAGTGGTGCTTTGGCCAAAAGCTAGATGAACATAATATCCCTGCTTTGTTCCCTTAGAGCAGTTTTTATGTTTCCCTCTGTTGTGCTGGAAGGGCGACCATGGTGTGAGTGGTGGTGCTGGAGGCAGCAGCGCAGGAGGGGGCTGCAACGCAGGGCTGGATCTCAAAGGCTTGTGCAGAAGGCTGCAAAACTGAGGGCAGCTCTGGCATCCCAGCAAGCCATTTCCAGTCACACCATAGTGATGGCACAAGGCTTTCTTGCCTTCAAACTAGTTTTCACACTTGGTGATGTGCACAAGGCACTTTCTGCACTCTTATTCTGACTCCAGTCAACCTGGGGTTTCTCTGTATCCTAAACCGTAAGAAGCCCTTCTGTGCAGGTAGATGATGTCTGTCAGCTCCCCACAATGTCTGATGGAGCTGAAGCTTAAAGATACTGCATCACAATTAGGTTTTAAGAATTCATCCATGAGCCAGAATTGGGAAATTTAGGAGATGAGACATAGTCACAGTACAGCTTTCCCTGGGCATTGAAATGTAATAGAAATGCAGTTGTTACAGTCTTAGCTTGAATTTTACGCTCTTTGTCAAGAACCTAGTTATCTATTATCTTGATTTATTTATGCCCACTCTTTGGCTAGTGCAGGAGCTACCACTGAGCTTTGCTGCTGCTTCTCACCATCCTTTTGCAACCATTGGTTAAAGAAAAAAGCTGCAGACCACATTTGCCATATCTCGGCAGGGTAGAGATAGGACAGAATTGCTTATCCTTCTCATCTGGGTATATGGCTCACACAGGCTTGCTTTATAGACTGAATTCTGAAGAGAGGCATAAAAACATGACTGATAGTTTCTTCAGTCCCTCAAGGGTTTCCCAGAGCTCCCTGTTTGAGATCTCATTTTTAAAGGAGGACCATCTGCTGCAAATGCACATGGTTGTTAGCAAATGCCTACCTAATGCTGTTAGAAGCAATACCCAAGGTAGATGAAACAAATTAAGAAAATATACCACCTGCTTTTCTATTTGTTTAGTTCATTGCATTTCACAACACATTATGTATAGTCAGTTTTACTGTTCCCCTGAGCAGTCTGTTGGATTGTAGTTTTGTGGGGTTTTCACAGATGTGTGGTGAGGAATAATGAAGGAAACCATAAGGATTGTAAAATCACAAAATAAATAGCTGGAATGCAGGAGTGCAGTGCCCAAAGCTATCTGCAAACTGAAAATGGCTAGATTTGTAGTAAACAGCGATGTACCTTCAAAGACCAAATTATCTTCAGTCTGCTAGTGTAAATTTGTAGTTTCTCGCTATCTCCCTGTTGGTCAGGCTGCAGCTCCGAATGCAGTTGAGAATGGTCCCCCTGTTGCTTTTGAGAACCCTCTAATTACAAATAATTGATTAAAGGATAGATGTGTCTCATTTGATTTCTGGAATGACTTACCAAACTCACATCTTTGCTTTCAAACTTCTTGACAGCTAGACAGTTTGTACAATTTGCATATTAAATTAAAAATTATTTTCTTCTTTGACCTTTGAATCACAATGTGAGCTTCATTTGACTGCCTAGTCTTTCATAGCCAATGTTACTAGCAGAAGCCTTCTAATTATTGAGATATGGTTAAATTCCTGTGAATTAACATTTACAAAGCTAAGTACCAAAATATTGTGATGCTGCATATGACTGTTCCTAAGATCTGAGACTCCACTGCTCTCAAAACCTTACTATGCATAAGGCAAACAATGTTTATAAATATGTTAAGGGTGAATGTCATGAGAATGGAGCCACTCTTCTCAGTGATGCCCAAGGGTAGGACAAGGGGCAGTGGGTATAAGCTAGAACACAGGAGGTTCTGCTTAAATTTCAGAAGGAACTTCTTTACAGTGAGGGTGACAGAGCACTGGAACAGGCTGCGCAGGGAGGTTGTGGAGTCTCCTTCTCTGGAGACATTCAAATCCTGCCTGGATGCCTTTCTATGTGATCTCATTTAGGTTCCTGCTCCAGCAGGGGGATTGGACTAGATGAGCTTTCGAGGTCCCTTCCAATCCCAAACATTCTGTGATTCTGTGATCTTCACCTTGCCAACTTCTGCCTTGTCAGGATGACTACCAACAAAGGGTCAATACTTAGACTGTGGGAATTGCCTGGGTTGCATCACTACATGGCACTACTAATTTGATACAAAGCAGTCCTACAGAACGATTGTGCCCAAAAATAAGAGAGAGGAACCCAACTGTAAACAGTCAGGTTGAGATGACTTAATTTCACTAATAATTTCAGATGCAGGATTTGTGACTATCCTCTCTTAGTGAGAAGGAAGGGAAAGGGATGCCCCTACACACCTGGGACAGCTCTTCTGTCCTCCCTCCTTGCCAGGGCAGCTGCCCCAGATGAGCAGAAGCATCCCTTTTCCTTCCCTCCCACTAAGAGCAAAGAGCTGAGCTACTTGGCCTTGAACAACCTTGTACTGGCAGAGGTAACACCTGTAGTTTCCTTTCAGCAGTGGGTAGTTAGGGCTCTTCCCCCCGCCACTTTAGGGAAAATTACAGTTCAGCTACCCAAGAGCAGCTCAAAGTCATGTACTTAATGGTACCCACTCTCCGATGAAAGAAACCTTTTTGCTCTCTCTTCCTAATTGAGTGGGCTGTCTCCACCCACGTGAAACTGGTACAGCAAATGTCTAAGTGAGGATCTAGAAATCCCAAATGGGGGTTTACATAAGCCTTTTGCTTTCTCTAGGCCCAGAGCTTGGATAAATAATAAATGCATCTCTGCCTGTGTGTCTTTGCAGGCCTGCTCCAGACAAATGCCCACTTGTTCTGATATAAAATGTCCCAAGTGTCATAGGCCAAAACTAAAACGTGTTGTTTTCTCTCTTGCTTTCTTTTTTCTTTTTTTTTTAAATCTTCTTTCTGGCTTGGCTTTCAATTACATCAGTAATACACACAGCTGCAGGCTGAACAGGGAAGCTCTATAATCTGGTCGATACGACAGTGTTATTGTGTGGCACAGCCAAGAGAAGCAGTCAGATTTTCATGTTTCCCAAAATCTGCCACCTCCTCTTGACTCTCCACCTACCCAGTGCCAAGCGGTTTGGGAATGTGGCCTTTCCACTCTGAATATCCCACAGTGACTCTGTACTTCCCATTTGTTTCCCTGCCTGCATGCTGGGCAACACAGGTAACCTAAACTCCTGCAGATTGGCTACTCCTAGGATTTTTCTGGCAGGTTTCTCTGTGTCTTGTGATTTCTTTGCTTTTATGATCAAAATACTTGTGATTTTCCTACTTTGCTCCCCTGCTGCAAACCCCAGGTTGTGGGATGTCAGTGCAGAGCAGCTTGTACAGGCAGTGAAGCATGTGTGCTGCGTCCTAACCCAGCTATTAAACTTGGAAAGTTTCTTGGGGATTCACTGTAAGGTGGTTTGCCAACTGAGAACTTGCTCCACTTGATTCTTGCAGTGGGAATGCAGAGGTTCAGTTAGCAGTTTCTCTGCACAGAGAAGTTTGTTAATTATCTCTACCAAGTGTTACGGTGTCATCCAAGTACCTGTGCTGCTCAATTCATTTGCACTGCATCCTCTGGGTAACTTTACTGAGCTGTGCTTGGAAAGAGCTGAAATTGTCCCAGGTGTAGTGGGCTGGGCCCAGCATTTCCTAGACTGTCTACAGGTTTCCACAATGCTGCAGCCACTGGCTGTGTCTCCTGCAACAGTGTTTGTCTTGTCCAGCTGAGCGTAGGCTCAGGTTAACCTTGCAGCCTCCAGCCACATGAGAAATACCTGCACTTTGGAAAACAGAAAGGGGGAGAAGTCGTGTACTTGCACAGGTGATGGGCGGCAGGAGGGAATGAGGGCTGGGGTGCTTGCCAGGCGTGCATGCAGGATGCAGCCTCTGAGCACATGAGCCCCTGGCAAAGTGTGAAAGTCAGAGAGAAACAGAAGAAAATAGAAAGTAGGAGCTCAGCTCAAAATTGTAGGCAGTAACTGAACTGCCTATCTGTTTTTTTTAATAACATGGTCTTCTCCCTGTGCTGTCCATAAAGCCCATTTTGTAAAACCAATTGTAAAGAGCTTGTATGATTTACTGCCCAGTTTACTATAAAAGCCACACAATTCATTAAATGAATTAAGGGGTAATGTTATACTGAAAAGCATACAGCCTGCAATGTAGACTAAACAGCTTGTAGGGATGGTTAAATGTCAGCACATCATGGGAGTGTTTAATAACCACAAAAGCCACTTATTCCAAATATAAAAGACAACATGAAGGAAAATATTTTGCTTTGGCTTGCAAGAATTTGTGAGGTCTGAACCACCAGCATTGATCTCTCAGGTTGACTCTCGACATGGGCTGGAGGAACAGAGTGAGGAAGTAGCTGGCTGAGGAGGTCCAGGGAAGTGAGTAATTAATCCTGGCTTTCATTTAGGGCAAAAAAGGCAAGTCAATGTTAGCTTACTGGTTAAGGAAGCTGTGACACTCAGCATCCTGGTCTTGTGTTTACCTGGCTTATTAGGCACTGACGGGTACATAGCAGCTAATAGTGATTGCTCTTTTAGATGAATGTACCCATGGTTTGAGAAACTCAGGCTTTAAAACATTGTTTGAGATTATACCTTGCATGAAAAAGAAAAGGGACAGGTAGGGGAGAAAAATGGGATTTTGGAGGATTGGAAGGCTCATGATATTTTAGGTAATGCCAGTGCTCCCAAAGAGTCAGTCTGGCAGCTTTTTAAAAAGGCAGCGTCACACAGCAGCCAACGGGGCCGTGCACGTCTGCCCGTGCCGACGGCTGCCCTTTTCTGAAGGGAGCCACGGGCTTTCCAACGACATATCCTGGGCCTGTCCCGCTGCAGGGTGGTGGAGAGCTGCACACCTGGGCTGAGGGAGCTGCTGGTCTCCTGGGGTCTGGCTCCTTGTGGCCCTAATCCAGCCCCATGATGTGCTGCTTTAGGGAAAGCATATCCTGAATGCTTTAGGGAACAACAAATTCCCATGGATACAGATGGCCACCCGTTTGGCTTTGTAGTCTGCTGCTGCCTTTTTTCCAGTCTTCCATTTTGTTTTCTTTCCTTCTGCCTTTGTTTTTCTCCTGTTCTGCACCCAGGCAGGGAGCCTCTCATCTCCTCCCAGCTCATGTGCACCCCCAGCAGCTGCTGCCAGGAAGGACTGACCACTCTTTTGTCACTGAGTAACGCTATTGTTGCTGCCACAAGTCTTGCCCTAATTCTAAATTCATTGCAGTCACTGTTTCAATTGAAACCATTGCCTGTGGCCACAAAAAAATATGTCTGATGGGGACATGGGCAGCCCTGCAGCAGCACAGGAGAGTGGAGCTGCACTGCCTGCCTTCACCCCATCATGGGAAATGGGTGCTAGGGTCGCCTTGCAGTCCCAGATGTGGTTCTTGCATGGTGGAAGTACAACAAACCCCAGTGCTAGCACATGGAAGAGTATAAAAGGGATTTTTCACCTTCTTCCCACTTGCACCCCTCTGTCTGTCATATCTGTCAGTGGGGAGAAGAATCAACTGAGGTGTTTCCCTCTGGGACAGGGAGGAGCTGGGACTGAGATGCTGCCAACTCCCCACCCTCTGCCTCCCACAGACAGCAAAATTTCAAGGTATGCTTCCTTTTGTGAGAGAGCAGCAAACCACAGGGACTTACTTAGGAGAAAACTCTTTGTTCAGAGTGTGAAATTTCTCACTTTTTCTAGCTGCCAGTGACACTTCTCAGCTGCAGTGGTGATGTTATTAACCTGGCCTTGGCTTCTCCAAGTAGAGCAGTCTGCGGCAAAGCAGATTCCTCTCCTTAGGGTCTGAGGAAAATGGAGTCCCAGTCTGAAAGAGAAATATAAACTGTTGGTTTGCGTTTCAGTGTTGTTTTCCAGTGGACATTGCACAGCTGAAGGACAGCTCGATGCAGAGCAGAAGCAAATGTGAACAATTCTGGGCACAATGATGGCAATAGCAGAAGGGCCCCAAAGAGGTCCCTGTGGGGACAGCACTGGGCAGGGAATACACATAGTGCTTATGTATTCTTCAAGCTCCCTTATGTCTTATGCATGGGAAAGTGGAGCTCTGGCTGTGGGCCAGGCTGGACCAGGAATGTGCCAAAACCTCGGTGCAGGTCCATAGAGGATGTTCAGGCTCAACCTGCCTGTGCCTTCACCAGGCACTTATTCAAAACAGCTTTTGAAATCCCTGACAATATCTGCTGGCAGCAGCTTGGGCAGAAGCATAAAGGAAGTAACAGTCTTGCTATAAAAAGCAGCTTCTCTGCCCTGCTGATTAGGTACAGCGGGGCCGGTTCCCCTTCATAGAGCCACAAGGTGCTAGATGTGCAGCTCTGCTGCTACCAAGGAACAGCTCCTGTCATTTTGAGTGTGAATCTCCCAGTTCCGCTACTGCACAAAGCTGTGATCCCAAAGGGTCTCAAGAAATGGAGAATTCCAGGAAAATCTCACCACTGGGGAAAACATTGTGTTCCCCTGAGAACAATGGTCATTCGGTAATGGATTACATGACCACATGCTGACAAGCCCATGGTTATTCCTTTAATCTCTCATTAGCATATGAGACATTTTAAAAACAAAACCAAACCTCTTCAGGACTTAGAAGCCTTTGCTGCTCTGTCAGGCAGTGTGTAACAGCTGGTTGGATTACCTGGAGGCTAGAAGTTGCTTGTGTCTCAGGCTGGGCTTTTCTGTCTGTAGATGGAAATAGATGTGAGGAGATACTAAAGAGGAGAAAGTACTGGAAAGAGAAGAGATTGAATGGTTCAAGATGAAGATAGCACTAACCACTGTACAATACTGTACGAAACAAGGCCATCTTTGTTTTCTGTAAATGAAGTGTGTTCAACTGCTCTCTCCATCTCTCGTCGTTTTCTTTCACTAGTAAGACTGGTATTTCTGTTATTTTGATTAGCCTGCAGCCAATATAAAAATGAAACTTTAGCCTTTCTTGGAAATGACTCACTTAAGCAAAGAGATTTACACAGAAGTACTGGGATAAGTAGGCATCTTCTGAACAGAACACCAAAGAGATGTAGGTTTGAGATGATCCTGGGTGTGCTCTCGAGTAAATTATTCTAATTTTGGTGTGAATTTAGTGCTTGGCAGAAATCCAGCTTGCTGCTAGGAAGTATAAACCATGCTTCATTTAAAAACAAACACACAACTTCTGCTGCCCCAGCAGCAATATTTCTTGTCATTAATAACCACGCACTGAAAATGAGTGTTAAACACAGATTCCCCTTTTTCTGTGTTTCACAGGTCTTGCCAAACCATTCCCACTAGCACATGAACACAAAACATAGTATATCCCACTTGGGGAGAACCTAAACTCTCTTTTTTGTTTGTTTGTTTTTTTATTTAAATAAAGTAAAAAAGCCTGATGATTTAGAGGTGTTGATGGCAGACCTATGGCAACCAACAATGTCCTTGGGCATGGCCAAGTGTACTGTGTTGGCCATGGTCTGCATGCTCTGGGTCCCTGCTGGGTGCAGGAGCAGGTCCTCGGGCCTCCCTGCAGACCGTCAGCCATGTGCCAGGGGTAGTCACATCCAGTATGATCCATCTGGTTTCCCTACCTCACTCTTGGGTCTGTGCTCTCCGTACCACGGACTTGTTGTGCAATGGATTTTAAAGCAGTTTTCTGGTTTCTTTCATCTGAATAAAACCTGGGTTTGTGAGGCTGGCTTTTGGGTTTTGTTAAGCTGCATCAATGGCAGAGACTGCACCTCCTGGGACAGGAGGCGGCTATGAGGGGAGTAAAGAGAAAGGTTCTTTGGGATATGGGTGTGATGAGGTTGAAATAACACAGTGCTAATAATACCTTTCCTGTCTATCTGAGAGGATTTGTCACCAAAAACACACAAATAAGAGCCTTTTCATGCAGAATTAATTTTGCTCTTCACAGACCAGTGGGCACATGTTTTTAATGGAGTCAGAGACCCACCTACCCTGAGTGTGTTTAGCTCTGTGTGTGTATACATATTCTTTAAAGCAGTCTGCACTGAAGCGATGTTAACCTCTGTAAGAAAGATCTGTATTAAGTCTCCAGGAGAGTTGAACTATATTTAGAAACTAGAGGGGGACTGCCATTGTGTTACAGGTTATTTCTGCTGCCAGTGCAGCACTCAGGCAACATGCTTAGGTGCAGCTAAGATTGTAAAGATGTCTTGGGTACATGGACTGAAAGCTTGGTACACTCAAACTATGCTAACAGAAATACCCCAGACAGCTGAACTAGGATTAAATTTATGAAAATTAGGAATTTCTGATTTTCAAAACTCACATCTGAGTTACCTTCAAAGCTCTAGGCTTTGCAGACTTATTCAGCTTTGTTCAGTTGATGGAGAAAATATTTTATGTAGTTTCTATTGATCTGGTTATTTTTACTGTATCTCTTCAATGTGTTTTTAGGCTTTTATGTTGTCCTGTGAGGCGATGGTATCCCAGATAATTTGAGTCACTCACAGCCTGTCCACAACTCTGGTTGCCCAACCTGTAGGATACTCTGTGTCCTTGCCTGCTCCTTGGGAATTCACAAAATGTCCCCAGGGATTATAAGTAATCCTTCTTGGGGCAGTAGATTATACAAGTGACAAATTATTGGAAAGACCTGTATCTGGGTTGAACAACATGAGGTTTACTTCCCTGAGATGATCTGTGCTTCCTGACCAGGCAGTGACAAAGTCTGGAGCAAACTGTTTTCTCTGTGTGTGTGCGCGCGCGCGTGTGTATCGGAGGCACTTTCTATTGTGGGATATTACCAGGTGTTTGAAATTCAACTTAATCTAAGGACTCAGTCCTTCACACCAAAACCCTGTGAGAACCCGAACTGTACCAGAGGCTGTAGTGGGAGACTTTGGAAGCATTACAAATTTCCAAAAGCACAAGCACCGAGCCTAGGAGGTTCCTCTGGCAAGGGTGTTGTGTGAGGCAGCTGGAGAAGCTGCCGTGGGAGGAGGGGGTGTCTCTGTCCCCTCAAGCCCTTTCACAGGGGTTGTGTGGCATAGAGTGTTGTACCAAGTACATGGGTGTATGTCAACATGGCACTAGAGGTTTTATAAACAGTGCCCAGTTTGCAGAAGTTTACAAAATCCAAGGCTGTTGCCATTCCCTAAATTACACTCGGGGTCAGCAGGCTGGAACTGACTCTGCTGTGGTGCACCCTTTTCTCACTGCAAATTCTTCCTGGCATGGTGTCGTGGGTTGACCCTGGCTGGATGCCAGGTGCCCACCACAGCTGCTCTATCACTCCCCTCCTCAGCTGAACAGGGGGAGAGAAAATACAACAAAAGGTTCTTGGGTCAAGATAAGGGCAGGGAGAGATCATTCACCAGTTACAGTCATGGACAAAACAGACTCGACTTGGGGAAATTAGTTTAATTTATTACCAATCACATCAGAGTAGGGTAATGAGAAATAAAAACTAAATCTCAAAACATCTTCCCCCCAACCTTCTTCCACAGGTCAGCTTCACTCCTGACATCCCTACCTCCTCCCCTCCAGTGGCACAAGGGGACAGGGAACTGGGGTTGAGGTCAGTTCATCACACATCATTTCTTCCGCTCATTCCTCCTCACGGGGAGGACTCCTCACACTCTTCCCCTGCTCCAGTGTGGGGTCCCTCTCATGTGAGACAGTCCTCAATGAACTTTTCCAGTATAAATCCTTCTCACGGGCTGGGGTTCTTCACAAATGGCACCAGTGTGGGTCCTTTCCACAGTGTGCAGTCTTCAGGAAGGGACTGCTCCAGTGCAGGTGCCCCACGGGGTCACAAGTCCTGTCAGCAAACCTGCTCCAGTGTGGTCTCCTCTCTCCACGGGCCACAGGTCATGACATGAACCCGCTCCAGCGTGGGCTTCCCACGGGGTCACAGCCTCCTTCAGGCATCCACCTGCTCTGATGTGGGGTCCTCCACGGGCTACAGGTGGACATCTGCTCCATCATGGACCTCCATGGACTGCAGGGGGACAGCCTGTCTCACCATGGTCTTCACCACAGGCTGCAGGGGAAACTCTGCTCTGGTGCCTGGAGCACCTCCTCCCCCTCCTTCTTCACTGACTTTGGGGTCTGCAGGGTTGCTTCTCTCACATCTTCTCACTCCTATCAATGGCTGAAGTTGCTGTTGAGCAGCAACTTTTTTCCCCTTAAATGTGTTATCCCCAAGGCACTACTGCCATTGCTGATGGGCATGGGCTTGGCCTTGGCCAGCAGTGAGTCCATCTTGAAGCCAGCTGTCACTGACTCTGTTGGACATGGGGGAGCTTCTGGCAGCTTCTCACAGAAGCCATCCCTGTAGCCCCCCTGCTACCAAAACCTGGCAATGAAAGCCTAATACACATGGAGAGAGTCATACTGCCAGTAGAGAAAATTATATCATCATATATATATACGAATACCAATTCTTATCTAAATAAACTCACTGTATGCATGGAATCATCTGTTTTATATAAAAACTTCTAGTGTCAGCAGATTATAGGCACTTCAATTTGTGTGAAAGTTACTGTGCTCAAGCTGAAATCAGCTACCTTTATAAGACTGTACGAGATAAAAATGAAGACCAAATGATCTTCTTGAGAATCTAGGGGAATTTCAGTTACTCAGAAATATGTTCAAAACACTGTATGTTGTTACAGCTTCCCCTGCAGAAAAATGAAACAGGAGTTTTATTGCTGAAGTGTAACTGGTGCCAGCACTGCACAAGTAGCTCGTGGAGAACCGTGGGCTCTGGCTCTGACTCAGCAATGCAGTGATATGATGGAGAGCACCTGTCTCCACCCTGTGCAACCGCTGCACATCCATCCTGATGCAGTAGCCTTAGTGTTCCTGTGATAAGTCTGCGATTTGAAGCCTGTTGTTACCAAATATTTAGTGCAAAAAAAAAAAAAAATCAAGTTTCTTCCCCCACTTTGGTCCTGTTTAGGTTCTTTGCCAGGTTGACCAGCCTGAATTACAAGATCCTCATGCTCTAAATGCTCTGTCACTTATTTTTCACCCATGACGGTTCTTCCCTTCCTCAGGGAGGGAGAGCAAGTGGGGTTTTTGTGGGAACAGATGTTTTGTGCCCAGGTAGGTGAGGAGGAGCATGCTTGCAAGTGGGGAGGAATGGCTGGATCCAATATGGCTTTGGCTCTACGGGTCCCCAGTGGTTGCTGTGTGCCTGGTCAGGGGCAATGTTCACCACAGCACGCATCCAGGAGTTTGTGGCAGTAATGGGATATTACTATCTAAAATTTTACTCCATTCACTTTTCTCCCGGTACCTAAAAACTTCAGTGTACATCAATGTCTTAGTAAAATACAGTGTACTACTCTCTTTATCTGATTCAAGTTATAACTTATAAAAGATAATAGCAGTGCACATGTCTAAACTAGGAGTTCCCAATTCATCCCAACAGCCATAAAGCATTGTAAGTGTGGCTGTAAGAGCCTGTGCTCAGCTTTGAGGATGAGCAGTAAGGTGACCTGTGTGGTGCAGATGTGCTCCAGCCTTGTGAGGGGCAAAATGCAGAGCGCCAGGAAAAAGCAAAACAATGTCCAACTCTGTGGCTCTGAAGAGCTGGGGTCAGGGAGCGTGTCTCCAGTGTCTGCCTTCTATTTTCACTAAAACAGATGAGTTTTAGAATAGGTTCTGACCTACATAATGTGGGAAGCCTTGCCTGCAACTGCTCCTGAGAGATTAGTAGAGGGGGCTGGATGTGGGGTGTGAAGGGGGTAACAAAATTTTTTACTTTTTTTTTTTTTTCACTTGTTAGCTATTTAGAGTCCAATCTCATTAAATCCATGCATTACAATTCAGTGGCCTTTGAATGAATGGATTAATTCAGTCTTATTTTATTGCTTTCCTCCTGCACCCTGCAGCTGCGCAGTCTGAAGTTATCTTGTTTTCTCATTTATAAGTGTTGTAAAGGAAGCTCCCTGGAGATGACGCAGTGTGCTGAACACGAAAGCCTTCACTGAGCTTGATTGCTGCAAACAATCATCACAACAACTCCTCAAAGCTGCAGACGGGGCCACACTTCCCAGGGGATGTATTAACTGTACGTTTCCCTTTTTTGCTGTTTCACCTAGAGGTCTCTGTGAAACACCTAGCAAGGTGCAGAGCATCAAGGCAACACTATTGATTTGTGAGGTTTGGGCTCATTTTTTTTTGGTCTGTGGTGACTGTGAATTACACCTTCTGACAACAGTGTCAAAGCAGCTGTGGATCCAGAAAAATGATGTGAAGAATTGGAATTTGTGTTCTTTGTTGCATTTATATAGGAAATGCTGGATTTTGTGTTCTTTGTAAACAGAAATCTCTCATGCTGAGCACAGCAGGCTTTGGAAAAAAAAAAAAAAATATGTGGAATATCTCAGGCCACTTCTGCTTAGTGGGCACCAGGAGGGCTGTGGTAATGTGTGCTCCATTTTAACAAAGCCTTGGCCTAACATTTGAAAAACCTTGCTGGATTTTGTCTTTCCAGGTAGATAATGAAAGTTTGGTTTGAATTTCAGGATGGACAGTTATTCAGACCAGTAGCTGACAGTGCTTCGTATCCAGCATGTCTATGAAACATCCTTGACTTCTCCAGAGAAGGGACTGAGTGCTGATAGATCTGGTCCTGGCCAGCCCCCCCACCCCCTCCCCCGGTGGCTGGAGGAAAGAAAAGCCAGCAGCATTTCTAGGGTGCAAACTTTTCTAGGTACAACCTGTGCTGTAGAACCCCTCATCTCCCTGAGCCTTTTCCCTCCTGCAGGCTTCATCCACCATATCTCACATTCTCTGCGTTTGTGTTTCTGATGAAAGGGGAACACCCCAGGGCATTGTGACTGCCCCGCCACGCACTGCTGCTGCTCTTTGCATGGGGAGTA
This sequence comes from Antrostomus carolinensis, assembly GCF_000700745.2. Classification (NCBI taxonomy): domain Eukaryota; kingdom Metazoa; phylum Chordata; class Aves; order Caprimulgiformes; family Caprimulgidae; genus Antrostomus; species Antrostomus carolinensis. The sequence goes on along the minus strand of NW_010339475.1, from coordinate 47,767 downwards.
CAGGAAGCAGAGGCTTTCCTCTGGCAAATGGGTGTTGGGTGCTGGTAAAGAAGGTGAAATCTGCTTTGTGGTGTAGGCAGGATGGCCATCAGTTGGAGGAAAGCTCCACTGAAGCCATTTTATGATTTCAGAAGCTAAGCAGTAAACGCAACAGAATCAGTGGAACCCTTTCCATCTGGTCCCTGCATGTTGTATGCTCTGACCTCCTAGAAACTGGTTACTTCTTTTGCTTTATCCAGACCTTTCCTTTTATTTTAGTTCAAACCTCTCCTCTGATAAATCTGGGATAGCAACCCTCCCACTCAACTTTTTTCTTCCTGTAGAATTTTGATATGAATAATTTCATAGCTGGAGATCTTAGACCTCTGCGCGAGTTCCCCTGTGAAATGAGCAGCCTGCCCACAGCCCTGGAAAGTGGGGCAGCCAGCGTGAGCTGGCGAATCTTTGTGGTTTGTTTGGAGGACGCTGGAGGCAGGAGGGATCTCAGAGATGATCCAGAGGGCTTGTTTTGGCTCCTGGCCTAAGGGGCCTTGGGCTTACCTCATCTCATCCAAGGAGCACCTCTGCAGACACTGTGGCCACACACATTGCACAGTCACAGGGAGGCTGAGCTCTCTGCAACCTCACTGCTGAGAAACGGGAACACTGTTGGTGCTGCCATAAGAGCAAGGATGAGCTGCCTTTCCTCCAAATCAGCCTAGCCTCTGTCCTCTGCTGGGCACGCTGTATAATTTTTTAGGCTGGGTGTTCACAGATCCTGATTTACATTTCCTTGTAGGCTTCATTCCTCTGCTCTATGGCCAATACTGCTTTGCCCCAAAGATGACATCTGTTGTCCTCCTGCCTCTTGCCAGCTACAAGTCCTTCCTACAGCCGGAGTGACAGCCAAGAAGCTGTGTCCCAGGAAGGCACACTTGCTCTCCTGGAGTAAACCTCAGCCTCCATCCAGATGTGCTTTTCTTCATTCTTTGTGTTTAATTTTCTGTTTGAAGTTGATATTGCATCAGGGAAAAGCTGACAGGTAAAGATAGTTAAAGAGTTCCCAAATGCAAGGTACATGGGTAGGCTGTAAAATTTCTTAGACTATTCCTTCCTCTGTAGGTAATTAGTAAACTGCTTACTGAGATTATTTTCTATTAACAGGTTTGAATAAGCACATAGTCCTTATGCTGCTTTGGGTTTGGTACCTGATAGCCTGAAACCTGCATGTGGGTAAATGTGGAAAATAAATTACTCACTAATGCTTGTGGCCCATATAACTCCAGGTCTAGCTATGTGTGGCCTGACTTAATGCCACTTTAAAGGGGAGCTTGTTTATGAGGAGCTGGATGATAGATCTGCAGGAGGGAATTAGACTCAATGTGTTCTATACCTATTAATTGAATCAGGCTGAGGTGCTTGCAGGGAGGGTGCGTTTAGACAGCATCAGGGCTTGGTTTGCATCTGTACTGCCCTGGCTGAAAGCTGGAGCTGCATCTCTAAAAACTCAAAGGCAAGCCATGAATCATCTTCATCGCTTGCAGTTGCTCCTGTGTCAGTGTCTGTTTAGCAGAGGTGCTTTCAGTCTGGTTTCTGCTCGGAGCTGCAGTGTGATCAGAGCAGGGCAAGTTGGGGGCGGCTGGGGGCTCTTCTAGGCTGTGGAAAAGCCAGCAGCAGGCCTGCTTGCCTGATATTGTGCACAGTGCTGTCGGCCCCCATTTCTGGTTTTGCTGGCAGATTTGCTCTGTGCTAGCACATTGAGTCCTGTAGAAATCAGAGAGCATCCATTTCTGCCAAAACGATTTATTTGCAATTAGCTCCAAAGAGAAGGGCCCTTAGTGCAGAGATAAAACACCAGTGGGATGAGCATGTTTGTTCTTTTCCTCTGAAAGTCCTTTGTTTTCAGGAAGGATGTGGCTGTCCTCTCATAATTCCTTTCTGGAAAATTATCTGCATCATTAGATGGAAGTTGTAGTGAGGAGACAGACTTTTTGATCTTAAAATCTAAGAACATTTAAATATGTTTGGGCTTTTTATAAATCATTGGCATTCTCTCTTACAATTACTTTTGTTTTATTTTTAACCAGGAACACTAACCTTGATATTCACAGATGTAAGTAGTGTTATATAGGAGCGGGAGGGAAAGTCTTCGGTCCAACTCTAAGACAAGACCAAGTTCATCTACCTCACCCCTGAGAAATATTTGTGTAACCTCTTCTTAAAGTCCTCCACAAAGATTACCCCAACCTCCAAAGAAAAAAAAATGAGTGTCAGGCCCTGGACAACACTCATTATTCCAACTGAGTCCTTACCAACATTGAAGAGAAGGGAATAATTGCCTGCCTGCCTTACTAACACAGCCCATGAAAATCTGCCTCCTGTTCATCAGCATTGCTTTGCAAACTCCTTTTTAGTTCAAGATGACTCCTAAGTCTTTGCTACATATTGCTGCCTGACTAGTTATCACTGATGTTGTACTGCATATTTGATTTTTGGCTTCCTCGGTGTAGGGATTTGCATGTGATACAACATTTTGAATCATACCAGACAGGAAAGATATATATCGGAAGCAAATATAGCTTTGAAAGTCAATGTCGTTTCTAATGTACAGTCGGTTACTCTGTGATAGCTACTCCAATAACGGTGGAGAGATTTCACTTCCATTTGGTAGGTGTTACATATTTTGTTTCTAACAAACATTAATAACTGTAGTAGATACTCATTTTCAGTTAACCAGGAAGCTACTGATTTCTTGTTGTCCCCTGTACACATCTGAATGTAAATACATTTATATTCCATACCATAGGAAATTGTGGGCATTGCTGGTACAGTAATTTGGGGGTTTATGGCATACAGGAAAAGTCCATGAGACAGGATATATGCTGATGAGCAGTGTCTTATTATTGACTACAACTAGCTAAAGTAGTTTTCTGTACCTGTTCTGACATAGCCTTCCATTAATATAAAAACTTGAGCCAAATGATACGTTCAGCTTTGTGATACCAACCCAGGGAAAGAAATTGCACCCAACATGTAGTACTCGTTTAAATGTGGTTAGAAGAAATTTTCAATACTTGAAGAAGCTATGTGAGGTAGCTTAGGACTTGCTTGGATTTCTTGATATGCGATCTCCATGCATGGAGCTTTTGTTCTGTTTACGGGTGTAAAATCACCCTGAGGATATGCAGATGGGGGTGTTAACTTCAGCTTCAGACAGCTGCAGTGTTTCTAAATAGGAATAGGATGGGTCACAATAATTTATCAACAGACTTGTTTTCAGTCTCCTGTTCTAGGCTGAAGAACCCCTTTGTGCAACAGCATAATAACCAGCAGGCAGATGACTTTGACTCTCTCACTCTCAGGGGCACGTGAATAAGACCTAATGAAAATAGCAGGGAGACAAAGAGCGATAGCTACTTCATGCTGCTAGCAAAGATAGTCCTTTCTAACACTCCATACATCTGTAACAGTACACATCTACAACACACTGGACAGGGCCAACAACTGTAAACACGTTATCAGAGGACAATGTGGGCTGTATGCATGTTTATTCCAGATAAATTAACACAGGCCTGTTCTTCACTGGAGCAGAGAAAATAAAGCAATTCTTTGTCACTATGCAAAAACCTGATTTGAAAAGAGCAGTTTTAACCAAGAATGTTTGTAAATTGAATGTTAGTGGTAATGAGAGTCTGATCTTCCACTGTCTTACCTTTCACTGTCAACCTTCTTGTCGCCTAGAAAGAGGGACTATATCTAAATATGCTGCTCATGATAAATGCAAATGTAGGGAGATGTAGATCCAGTCCAGATTTTCTGTTATGGTGTCTTCGTAGCTTCTAATAGAGATGTTTAATTCCCTAAAATGACATTTGCTCTTTTGCTCAAAAAAAAAAAAAGGATGATCTTTAAAGGATGGTTAAAACCTGCATCCCATGGTAAGACAAATAGACTGAGAAATTCCCTCCCTACTAAAATAAAACATGTTTAAAATGCCATGTGTGGTCTCATAGCAAAACTCCAGCTAAATGCACCAAAAGAAATGGGATGTTTGCCTGGTAAGTTTCACTAGCTGCCTGTAGGACTAGACACAAAACACACAGTATACATTATAAAATGTAGGTCAAAAATAGTTCAATTTTACACAATACAGTTGTAATAGATGTTCAGTGCAATAATGGCCTATGCAACATTAGCCTTAAGGAAAATCTTTACTGTGTTACCATGAAAATAATTTCCCCACTTCTACAAGTCTTGTTTTTTATTTTTCCATAGTTTTATCCCTGTACTTTCCAAACAAACAATGATAGATAATTAGGAGATGTACTGGGAAAAGAAAGGCTGAAGAAGGTAGCGTTGAAGTTTGATGATTTTAAAACACCCCCTCCCAGCCTTGACGGCTGTGGTTGGGCACATTCCTCACAGGAGCCACATGACTCGCTTTAGTAGTAAATCCTGAAACCTGCAGCTTGTGCTCCCCTGCACACCCACTCCACACCCATCTCACAGACAGAAACACTGAAAAGCATTATCTAAGGTATTTTGAAAGCTATGGCTCTAATAATACCCTTATATAAATAACTCCTAAGACAGAGTTTATCCAGTTTATCCTGGAATAATATATGGTGCTCTCATAATTCATTTACATGAGAGAGGATGTGAAGTTGGATCAAGTATGAGGTAATGGCTGAGATACGGAGAGTGTCAAGTGGGAGAGGACCAGAAAGACTTTATTTGTTCAACCTAGGAAAGGGCAAGAGGATCTGTGGTGACTTTCAATTAGATGAATTAGGGAAAGAAACATAATGGAAAACTATTTTAGTTCAAATAAAAAGCTGCCATGAGGAAAACTAGGCATAAAGTTGCCACAAATCTAAAATGGTAATAAAATCACAATTTCTAATCTTCAAAAAAACCCCAAAAATGTTAGGCAAGTAACGAGTTTTAGATGAAGTGTTTAGCAACTGTGGAAGAAAGGGCATAATGGGACAAAACTCGATGGCTATTCTTTGTTTAGGAAAACTTGAAGCCTTTTTTTTTTTTTTCTTTTAAAGAATTGTAGGTGAAGCAGTTCTTGTGTGTTTGAAAAACATTCATTGCTTATTGAAGAAGCTTTTATGCTCAACAGACCAATCTACTTAACACTAATGTGTCTGGTGGCACAGCCTTTGGTTGTGTCATGGCTCACACTGAATAGCAACCCTGCCATTCTTTGAAATAGGTGGGAAAATTTCCACTGACTGTACTTGCAGTAGCCCTTCGTTGTGAGTTAGGCAAGAGCATCCATCCCTGTCGACCTTGCGGCCCCAACTGCGTTTCACAAAGCACTCAGAGCAGGCAAACATGCAAGGACTGCTGCAACTGTGCCCACGACCTAGCAAATAATTCATAATAAACAATAAATTAGGGGTTCCCCCCCCCTCCCCATTTACTGTGAGTTATCTGTGAACAGTTAGAATTAATTAATTCAGCCTTCAGAATTACTTCATAAATGCTTTTATACCAAAAAATTCCAGTCTGAAGCATTTGCTTTGACTTTGTCTTGAATGTTCATCCCAATGAGATGAGCCCCCTCTCAGCTTCCTGGCTAGGAAGGCCAGAGGACTAGGAAGTGATGCTGCAATTTACAGCCCAGGGGTATAAGAGACAAATGTTGAAGGCATCATGGGCCCTGTTTCCAGGTTTTTGGGAAAGAGAGTCCTACAGCAAATTGGACTGAATCATTGTCAAAGCCCCAGTGTAAAGCCCAGCTATGCAAAGATTGTAAAGCAGTGGTAGTTATGCTAAAATGAACTGAAAAAATCAGCTACACAAGCAATCATATCCTATAATTATCTTTTGTTATTGTCTTTTACACTACTCTAAGTTTTAACTTCATTTCATTCAATTAATACATATTACTCTTGTTTCTAGCAAATTTTTCAAAACTGAACTTCATTTACTTTAATTTTAAATATGATTTTATTACTCTTACTTCAAGTTCCTTTTTAATTGGAGTGCCTTTCAATAACAAAGGAAGGAAAAATATTTGGCTTGTTATCTTCTAGTCATCCCCATGAAATTAAACCAGTGTATTGTGAATAGATACTCTGTAAGTAAGTATTCAAAGTAAATCTTTCAAATTATTATTGTCAGGTTGCCAGGGACCACACTACTAATTACTTTTCTTTTGCTATGGAAGCTGTGTCTGAAAATTCAGCAGTGTACTTAGAGATGGTTTGTTGGGTTTTTTTTTCCCCCCACCCTATAACTAAAGGAAATACACTATAATTTGTGAAAGATTACTAGTGTGCAGGGAATTGCCTTTCCCTGTGTTAGTGCAGAGCTCAGAACAATTATGCACCTGAGCGCTGCTGTAGCAGACGTGAGTAGCAATGGCATGATAAGTAGGCTATTAAAATGACAGTTAATGCCATATGAATAATTTCCTTCTCATTTGTCACCTGTCACTGCAGGGCTGGACGTGCAGGAACTTCTTTGTAAAGGCAGCTCCTTCAGTGAGCTTGCCAGGATGTGAGGCTCAGAGAACAGGTTTGGGCTGCGGCCAGCATTCAGCAGTGGCTGCCCTGCAGCCACAGTGCTGCTGTGCCACCAGCCCTCGCAGCTGGCAAGGGTCAACCTGCCCCCTTCGGTGATTTGCTGGCTTGGTCATTTTGGTGGCACGAGTGCCTGTACGGGTAGAGCTTCTGAATGTGATCTTGGGTCAGCCTGCTGCTGCCTTGGCTTCCATGTTTGTGTGTATGTAACAAATGATGTGTGATTTCACGAGGAAGATGCTGGCTGCTGAGAATAGCTTGCTGACGTGTGATTTGTAAAAGCAGGAAACAAAGATTGGGGTAGGTTGGTGTAAATCACATCAAGTAAGACTAATTTACATCCACCAAGCCTAGACAGAGATGAAGACTTTTCTCTGTGCAGCTCTGCACATCTTGATGCTGTCCCATGCTGAGCGCAGTGCCCCAAGGGCTGCCCTGCCTCCAGTCACTGTGCTGAGCTCTCAGAAATTGCCGGGATCTCACCAGCACTGGGAGCAGCCTCGCAGCTCTGCGCTGTGCCAGAAGTGCTCTGCCTGGTGCAAGGGCAGCTACACCAGCATAGCAGCTGCTTGTCTTGCTGAGGGCATGCTCCTAAAGGCTGGGCTGGTGCAAATGAAATTAAAACTCTACAGTACAGTAAGATCTTCTGCTCGTTTCTCTATGCGAGTTGGGTATCGTGCTGCTTACCACTGCAGTTAGGCTGGCAAAGATAGGAAAGGGAGGAGAACTCTCAAAGTGATGGGATTAAGAGGCAGTTCCTCTGTATGTGCTTGGTCCTGGTGGAGTCTCAGCACAACAGTTGACTTCCATCTTGTAATAGCAAGTGCAGTGTTCAGGGGGGACCTAGAGGGAAAAAATATTTGGTGCATTGTTATGTTCCTGATTTCTATAAAGACCACTGGGAAATAAAAGCCAAGGTGCAAAGAGAGCCCGACTCTCCCCAGTGGTCAGGTTAGTCTCAGAAGAAGTGGGAGACCTTGCTCCAGCTGCTGCTTGATATCTTAGTTTAGCAGGACATAGGACATCTTGACATCCAGGGTTTAGCAGGACCCTGGCTGCAGCTGCCCAGCCCCACATGCTCTCCTTGCTGAATAACTGCCCATTGCAATGGAGCATCCCCTGCACTCACCCCAAAATACCAGATAATCTCATGGTCCTCAGAGCCTGCACAGCAGATGGGAGAGGCTGAAGCCGTCCGCCTGGGAAGCCTCTGGATTGCAGTTAATCTGAAATAGATATATTTTAGTTTGGGGAACTGGCACTTACCTATTGATTGCAGCTCACAATCACGTACTTTCTTTGCCATAACAAAGCTATGGATGCATGCTGGTTGATTTAAAGTATGAGAAAAAGCAATTGGCTCTGAAGCCTAAACCCATATTTCTGCAGAAATGAAGCACCTTTCCTGTCGGAGTTCTTCAAAAGGGCCTAATAGTATCATTTCCCCCAAGTTGCACAACATTAACTCTGTATGTTTTTTCCAGAAATGAGGGAAAATTACGTGAACATCTAATGTGATTAATTGATAAAAATATGCCCTGTGGCAATAAAGAAAACCAAATAATGTTCTTCCTTAATGTAATGAATCAGTTAAGAAATTGTAAAGCAATAAATTTAGACTTTGAATTTAAAAGCATGCACTGGAAAAAATGATGCTGTTAGAGCCACAGTTCTAGAAGTGTTATATTTCTCTGAGGTAGCAACAGAAAAAGAGGAAACTCAACTATAAATAGAATAAACTGAATATAAATTGTTTCATGCCTAATAATTAAAAAATCAGTAGCAATACTATATAGTATGCCAGGCTTAGCTGCCTTTGATTTTTCTAGGACCTGAACCTCCGGACTTCTATGTAAACACAGGATTTTATTCATATGAGCATTATCGTTGTCAGGGAGACAGTCATTCGTCTACCGTTGCCACACAGAGCATTTTAATCATCCCTTCTCCAGTCAGAATTCTCGCTTTTAAAATAGCAGACAAAGGTTCCTTTTCTCACTTGCTTTGCATCTAGATGCTCAGTTAGACAAGTCCTGCATCAGGTCATGTGCAATGAAGGGAAAAAGTCATTCTCAAAGAGAAAAGAGGCACCTATTATTAGTGTTCCCAAGACACACTGTTGTAAGACAAAAAAATTGATTTTTTTCATTCTTAATGTCTTCTGTGCCGATGCCTGCTATATTTGCTGTTAGCTTTTCAGATTTGCTTGATTGTTTTATTTGTTACATTTTTTATTAAAGCAACAACCATCTCACATCAAAAAAGAAAAAAGAAAAAAAGCAGACTGGTAGGAAGACTTTTTAGTCTCTTGTCATTGAATTCAACAGAAACTGCCAAAGACCAGAATACCACAGAATTGTGGGAAACCCTGACTGCTGCTTATGTGCTTTTAGTAATACTGAATAATATGTATTTTATGGGAAAATGTGCAGTCTTTGTCACCTTTTATTTCTGTCTTCTCTATAAATTTAAATTTCTCAATGAGACAGTATGGAACCACTAAAAATACAGTAGGGATTGTGCAATAATTTCAAGCTGCCATTTAAAATTTCTGTCTGTCAATGAAGAATAATTGCTTCTACAAAGACTAGCACGATTCACCTGCAAGTTCAGCCTCTTAACTTGGCCACTGACTCCCAAAGGCATCTGGACTGTGATGCAGGCTTTGCTTAATTCAGGGCTAAAATAAACACACAAAAAAATACTCCAGAGTGGTTGGATTCTCACGTCCTTCTGCACTGTGTTAACGCTACAGCCACAATAAATCATAAAACTGTGCTGAGCCATCAGGTGACATCTCACCCAGGGTTGCATGCACGTGCCTGGAGCAGGCTGTGCCGTTTCAGTGGGCTGAGTGGGGATGTGACTGCTCTACACGGGCCAGGACAAGGAAGTCCTAGTGAGAACTGTGTTACCAAGAGATGGGCGAGAGATGGTCTCTGTGTATTGATTGTCATACCGGAACTCCTGCTAACCCACGGAAGAGGCATGAATCCTTTTTGTAAATCTGAGCAAATAACTGATGGGCTCCTGGTGAACGGAAATGAGAAATTCAGAGTTTATGTTGGTTTTTGCAGCTTGTTTTCCTAGTGGCTACTGGCAAGTCAAATAGATCCTGTCTGCTTCCTCTGTCTGTAAAGACCATTTATTACTTCTCCTGTGGGCACGTTACAAGGATTGTTTAGCTAATCCTTGTGAAATGCTTTGAATGAGAAATGTGTTGGACAAGAGCTTGTTTCTTTCTAAACTCTGTTTTCTGAGGTGGCTATAAGCAGATATTGGAGTGGTTTTCCAGAGCTACACAGTTACAACAAACAGCTAGTTTGCAAAGCAGTGTTTTAGGTTTTTTGGGTTGTTTGGTTGGTAGGTTGTTTTTTTTTTCCCTTTTCTGCCCCAAGATATTTGAAGAATTTCTGCAGAGAGGGGGCAAAGCATGGAGAATTGAGAGTCTCACAGGAAAAGCTTACCAAAACATTTAAGGAAACTCAGTTAAACCTTAGTAACAATGTCTATATTTCTTTTTAACATCATATTGGAAAGGTTGAATTCCAAGGATAAGTTATTTGATTTTTCTGTCAGTGGTAAATCTATGAGAAAATGGTTTACTGCCAGCAAAACCTGTAAATTGCATGATCTAAACTCATATACAAAGTTGCTCTGGAGACCATACTAAAAAGAGAGACTTGACTGAAATACTAAGTCAAGTATTTATCTTGGGGAGTTTCTGGCTGCACTGTGGATCTTGCCCTCTGCAATGTGCAAGTTCACTGAGATCAGTCCCCATATAAAATAATCCTTTTTCCTCCTGTCCATTGTCTTTATTAGATTGTAAGATCTTTGTGATGGAGGTTCCCTTTTTTGTCTGTTTGGTTTTTAACAAAATGATCCTACTGCCCAATAATAAGTGCTCATCTCTGCTCATATACCTATGATGTGAAAAATCGGTGCCACAACTAATACCTGGTCATCATTATAATCTGCGTAAGTATATTAAATATTTCATAGCAGATTAAACTATTTTTTTTCCTAGACAGTAGACTTCCTTTAAAAACAGGTTTAGGAAAAACCATTTCTGCATAACCAAAGTTGTCTTCATGTTTAGTTTGGATTTGATGAGCAGATTCTTTGGTAAAACATATGTAAGTAGGGGTAGGGACTGAGACCATACAAATAAAATGAATTTTTATCATTCTGTTAGGGAAGTGTTTAAATGAAAGGCAAGGAAATATCTGATCAGGAATGAAAGCTTAATGTTCCATTTCAGGTAGAACAAAACTTTTCAAATTACCTGACCTGGCAAACATCAAAACTGAAAGAAAAAAATTCACTCTGCTCTACTTCTTATTCTTCTATATTAGCTTCTTCTAGAAGTAAAATTTTCTTCCTCTGGCACTCTGGCATAAGTTTTGCACAGTATCCATTTTGATTAGCACCTCTGGGCAAAATTGCACTCACGCTCCAGGAGTAATTCATTGCTCAGGCAACAAGAGAAAACCACACTGTTTGCAAAATGCACACCTTTAGTTAGATCTTAAGTGTAATTCATCTCATTGTAAGGCAAAGCTTTCACGATACAATTCTGAAACTGATAATATATTCAACAAAATGTCTTCCCAAGTGCATGCAGTGGCATTTGTCTTTGTAGATTTAATATAAACTGAGCCCACTTTCAATAAAAAACTACCAGAATTTTCCAATCCAGTGGGGACACACATATTGTGTAAAAGTGTAGAAAGTCAATAAAATAAACTTGGCAGAACCATTAATTTCCATTCCAGTATTAAAAAAAAAAAAAAAAAAAAAAAAAAGTTTTGCTGATTATGGAGGTCAATGAGGAATTCTGAAGTCATATTTTTTTTTTCTTGGCTGTTTGTTCAGAGCTGGTAAGACTGGCAGACTGGGAAAGCAGTGTTACCTGTACCTCATGATATATTTTACAGTGCAGTCTAAGCACTATATCTTAAAGTCATATTGTATCTTATCAGGCAAGATTCTCCTCCTAATTACACTGGCATAAACAGTTGTAGCTTAATTGAATTCAGTTGAATTGAATAATTGCTGTGAGGAGAAAGTAGATCTCATTGAATTCACAGTCCAAATTAATGTTTTAAAAACAAACCCAGTACACTCAGAAGCTATGCTGTTGTGAGTTCCTGTAGAAGTTCAAAGGAGTTGCAATATATTGGCGACAAATTCTCATTTGGTGCACTTTAGTAACCTGCTGTGCATTTTTGTGTGCTGTTTCATAAGCAATAGAGATGCACAAAGTTTATGTATTAGAATAATTGCTCATCTAGCAATAGAATCCAGTCTCCTTAATTCTTCTCAGAAGCACATTAGTTTATGCACTGGTGCAAGGGCTTCTTTGGGGAGTGCTTAAGCCATAAAACGACCAGCTGGGACCTGATCCTTCAGGTGAGCCAGCTTTGGATATGGACCAGCCCATTGCTTTCAGGGAGACTTCCTGGAGTAAAACACTTCTCAGTGAAAGCCGGTACGGTACAGTGACAGACATAGCAAAAACAATGCACAAAAATGTATTATCAGTCAAATGGAAAAGGCATAGCAGGCAAATCTGTAAGCTGCAGCTATAATCTTTCATTCATAATGTTTTAAAAATACTAGTTCAGACTCACAGCCTCCTTGTGGAGTAAGGAAATATAATAATGTCAGAGACAGTTGCTACTTGTTTAGGATCATACACTTAGTGGCAAAGTGAGGACTAGGAGCTGGAAAACCCAAGAACCTGAAAGGCTTAAGGATATTCCTGGTAATGTAGTAATGAGTCCTCACAAGTTCTTTGATTCTTGGTGATTATGAGAAATTTTGCCTTGTAGTTCAGCTTCCTAACTCAAGGAGTCTTGTTGAGATAGAAATACCACAAAGAATTATTATTCATTAAAATATTTGAGGGGGAAAATTTTACTTACCTGATAATTTACTAATCTAAAAAAATTAAAAATCTCCAATGCCATAGAGACATCTGTATGACTTCTTAATGTTCCCTTGAGGAGCCTTAAGGTGTCTTTGAAAGATGAATACAGTATGACCAAACTTCACCCTTAGTGAGGCCACGTTAGTCCCTCCCTAGCAGGCTCACCTGAAACACTAAAAAGAGCCAGCAAGCTGGTAAGCCGCTGAAGCTAGCTGGTGTGCTGTGACAGCATGCATCTATTTATGGATGCTCCCTCAAAGAAAGCTTATCAACAGTCAGTGTGTTTGCTTCTCGGCTGTTCTGCAGCAGCAGCAGGAACCAGGACTCCTATCACATGGCTGTTACAAATCTTTTCTTGGGTTATACATACTGTGCATGTAATCAACTGCCATCCAAGTTCACTCATATGATGTCCTCTGCAGAAATAAACACTTAAATTATTTACTACTCAGGCAAGGTGATACTGAATACTATGGCAGCTAAATATTGTAGTTACACCAAGTTCCTGTGAAGAGGACATAACTTACTCATAGTCAAGAAGTGCAAGAACTCTTTCACAAGCTAGATTTTTGTCAGTCACTATGATTTGCCACGTGTTCTATACTATAGAAAGTCCTCTTTGAAAAGAGGACAGTGAATTATTTACCATGCAGGGAGTATGACGCTAAATGGTACAGCACAAACCATGTAGCTACAGTGAATTTGTGTGAGCATAATGTGATGTTGATGAACCATTTATTTATCCTGGCTTCCATGGTAGGCTGGTGATCACTGGCAGCCCATGTATGCTTTTCAGCTGTGAAAAAGAGCTCTCTTCTGGAGAGCAGGCACAGGTTAGCCCTTTGGAATCTGCAGCACCTTCACATCTGTCCAATAAACAAGTTATTCTTGCCTGTGTAAATCTACAGGAGGTATCTAAGTCATTGTAGTGTCTCTAGATAGTGCTCTGCCTTTTTAATTTGGTGTCATCTGGGGCCTGATGGGAGACCCTGCCTCTGGTGGGCAGAGACATAATCATCACTCTGCGAGCTGATACGTGTGCTGCTGCTGAGTGATGGCTGCAATGAGTGGTGCTCTCAAGGCTTGTTTTGAGGTGTACAGCACATTGTGTACACGGTATAGTCTGCCCTGGACACTGATATAATGTGACATATTGCTAACCAGAATCCCTCTTTAAAACAAGAGACAGAAGAGAAAAATACCAGCAAAGACAGCAGATGGCATCTTGTATACTTAAGTAAGTGGAATCAAGTACTCAACCACTATAATGGCAGAATATTCATTTTGAACATCAAACTGTCTTTGGAGGGTTGGAAAGTCTTTTTGTCATACAAAAATATTCTCCTTTGTTTTATACTGAAGTGTTTTGAGTTGTCTGTGATGATTATTGTGGTTCCTGCATTGTGTTCTAGGGCATCTGGAGCCTGGTTCAAGGAGGAAACTCTCCTTGCTGCAGCCCCTAAGTCTGTATGTTTGTTCCTTAGTAAGGGAATAATATGAAATATCAGTGGTCACAAAATTTTAAGGAGTGAAACAAGGAGAAAAATTCACTTTCCTCTTTCTCATACCTGTTCTTAGAGTTCTTCAGATGCTTGTCTCTGTCTTAAGGACTTGTGCAACTCTTGCCTCCAACCTGCAGTGCAGTGATACTCATTTTCCCTGGGGGGTGAGAGTTCCTGATTCTCATGCACAGATGCAAGTGGTGGTGCAGCAAAGCTGAGTGACTCGTTGTGAGCAGCACAGCTTGTGACTATCTCTGGTGACTGGACAAACCTCCTTTCCTTCTGCACTGCTGCTGAGGAAAAGGACTTGTCATCCTCTTTGTAATGTAACTTAGGTACAGCAGCATGAGAAGCAATGTGAATGCAAATTGGAAAATATTTACCTGCGCAGAGTTAAAATCTGCTCATCCAATTCATTCATATAAGCCTATATAAAAATGTGTTTATTGAAGATAAATTAGCTATGATAGCTAATTTATTCTGCATGCTTCTTATTAGCTATGTTAATACCCTTAACTCACCCCACCATATTTCTCCTCTTTGCCTCAATTCTGTTTTGATCCCCTCAGCACTGGTTTGAATAAGTTTTACATCATGACTGCTGTGTTAAAATACTTTCCAGAAACAGCCCTATGCTTACTCCTGCTTGTGTAGCCGTTCTGTCTTAGCATGGAGGTTTTGTGGTTTGTTTTTACTCTACAGATGTGTTTGCAAACACAGTGGGTTTTGGTTTTGCCTTATTGCACCTTATAATTTCTGGAAGCAGGTGTATTTGTTTCCTTGTCACCTACTTTTATACAATAAAACTGCCCCTTGATTAAAGGCTATACTGAAGCCCTGAGCCCAGCCCTGTGTCTAGAGGGACTGTGCCATCCTTTCTAGGATGCAGAAGGAAGACCTGTGTCTTGATGAATATTTATAAGGGACGATGCCATTTCAAGTAGAAGACTATGTAAAACAATGTTTGTTGAAATAAGAAGTGCTAAGAAAACACCCCGCAGCACCCAATACACTTAGGGAAATACCGTTCCTTTTCCTGCTTTGGCAGTTGTACGCTGATTTTGCAAATGCATTTGCTCTTCAGTTTTTTAATTAATGCCTTGTGCAAGCAGATTTTCCCAGCAGATTTCTGAGGAATGATATGCTGCTTGTTCACCTTTAGGTGTTCCTGCATCTCAGCTGCGGGATGCCCAGGTTGTGTCCACATGTGGTTTACAGTGTGACTCTGAAGGTGGGAGCTCGGTCTCCCTTCCTCTGGGAGTGAAAACTCCATTTTGACTTGGAGGCAGCTTCTTGCCTCCCATGTCCAAGGGAGCTCCGTAAAGCCTTGCAATATGGAGTTGTTGGCTAAGTGCTATATTGTCAAAATTGAATTGCTGTAACCAGTGAGAGCTAAACTGTGTCTCTCCTTGCAGATGACAGGCTGCTGGGGAGAAGGTCACCCTGGCAACGCCGCTTGCAGGTGCCTGCTGAGGATGGCTGATGAGAGCTCATCAGGGAGCTCTTGCAGAGCAGCAATGGGTTTTTGCAAAAGCAACTGTGGTTTCTGCTCTCTCAGGCTATTTCCAGCAGCTCAGTGAAAAACCCAGAGAGGCAAAGGAAATCCTGTTTTCCTTAAGACTGTCAGGCCCTCAGGGACTAGGAAAGTAAAGGAGAGTTAGTGATAACCATTGCTTTTCCAAAGAGTGTTTTTTCTGTGATGACCTGTCATTTTGTTGCTTCGGTAAAAGCCGTGGCATATTCAAAATGCCATGAAAAGTATTTTAGTTCACAGCTATTACAAATTTTCTGCATATTTAGCTGGAAACCAAGATCATCCTAGAGGAGGAAGAGTGTGTTAAAGCACTGTGAGAGTCTCAGTCTCAGCTGGGACACAGCTGCCTGGGGATGCAGCAACTCAGCACTTCACAGTAGTTTGGTGGCCAATGTGAAATGCTCAGCCAGTGCCACATAGCAGCATGTGAAAGTCTCCTGGGCTTTCTGTTCAATACCTGGACAGTGTGACCTTGATGAACTGTAGTTTATAATTTTATAACCATATTTCAGAATTTTTTATTTGCTTTTCTGCTTTTTTATAGCCACATTGGTATTCATTTTTTTAAGTAGGGCATGAGGTTTCTGATGTCCTTTGCATGGGAAAAGAGGATTATTTCATAGACCATGAACCATACAACAAACTGTTTTCTGATCAGGTAAATTTTATCCTTTGATCAAGGACCCTTCTGCAGAGCAAAGCTGTTAACCATGATCTTTCCGTTAAGGACACAGAATCATAGAATCATTTTGGTTGGAAAAGACCTTTAAGACCATCAAGTCCAACCATAAACCCAACACTACCAATTTCACAACTAAACCATGTCCCTAAGCACCACATCTACCTGTCTTTTAAATACCTCCCGGGATGGTGACTTAACCACTTCCCTGGGCGGCCTGTTCCAATGGTTGACAACCCTTTTGGTGAATTTTTTCCTAATACCCAATCTAAACCTCCCCTGGTGCAACTTGAGGCCATTTACAGTTGCCCTATCACTTGTTACTTGGGAGAAAAGACCAAGACCCACCTCCCTACAACCTCCTTTCAGCTAATTGGAAACAGCAAGAAGGTCTTAGCCAGGATGAGCTTTGAGCTATTTCTCTAGAAACAGAGTTAAAACAATGCAGACCCTCAGCATCAGAGCAGGGCATCTGCATAGCTGCTATTTAAAAAGTGTCTTCAACTTCAGAGCAGAAGACACAGATGGCCTCGTAGGGCACTTCAAGGAAAATCTGTGCTATGGAGCACAGCCTTTCTCCTCCTTCAGATCTTCTTTGTTGGGAATATGCCACTCCTTCAAGTCTGCTCTTACAATAAGACTGTAATTAGAAAAAGCTGGTTGGGGTGTCAATTCATATTGTCAAAATATTCCCATGAAAAAACCCAGCCCAAGAAAACAAGTAAAAACTATCAGTCCTCTTCCTGTCAGGTGCATGTCCCATCTGCTGCCTGAGTGAGCAGGTCAGGTGAGGAGAAGACAGGGCTGGAGGTAAATTTTCACAGGTACAGTGTCACCTGTGCTTAGCTGGCAGATGCAGGTGGGCATCTCTTGTCATTTTCCTGTTCTGAAAATGTCTCTCTGAGATCTAAAATCTCTTGCTGCGTTTAATTTACAAAAGTCTCTGTAAATATTGCCCCCAAATGCTTCTAATGGAATTAGTTCAGCTTCAGTTTCTCAGGTTGTTATCTGTCGGTAGAAATGCAGCTTGAGAGGTAATTTTCCAACACTTGAGACAAAACCTACTGGCTTGATTCTAACATGTATTTCTAAGCAAAATGAGTGGTACTAACAGCTCTGATACATCTAGTCTTTCATTTAAACACCCTCAGACGTGAACTTTGATACAAAGATCATAAATAACAAGTGCCATATTTTAATGAGTTTGCAAGGTACAGCTAAGGAACACTTGGGTAAACTGGAAGTTATTGCATGCATAAAAAGCATGAGCAGATGAATCAAAAAGGATTTTTTTTTTAGTAAGATCAAAACCAATATATGCCAGAGGCTTTCTGATTTCACTGAGGAAATGCATTTTCATCAAGTAGTGATTTGTCACATCTCTTCATAAAAGGCTAGGCTTTTACTTTAATTTTAATCAGACCTGCAGCAGCAAAATATTTGCCACGTTGATGTTTAGAAAGGGTGTAGTCCAGTAGTTAAACAATACACAGGAATATACTATTGATGGCACCTTTATAATTATTCCTTAGAAAGTTTACAATAGCATTGCTTTCAGTAGCTGAATACTTATCTAGACCAGGGTATACACAGACCCCAGCAGAATAAGTCTCTTCTGTCATGATTAAAAAAGAAAATAAATCTGTTATGTGCTTTGATTCATTGGCAGAGTGGGAAAGTTCCAAAGCAGGCACAAAGCACTGCAACAATTTGAGAGCATCGCTCGGCAGGCTCCAGTTTTTACAAACACGAGCTAGTGAGTTAGAGCAGTTAGTAGCTGTGTAAGGATGTCCTCATCTTCAGGGCATCTCTGATAACTGCTGCATCTCCCCAAGACCTCATTAAAGCCTTGCAGGTTTGGAGCTAGGAAGAGACTGGATTTTTGGATTAGAGTCTTTGTGAGTGCTTGCCAGATGATCGACTGCTCACACCCCACTAAAACACAGACAGAGTTAACAAAACAGAGCAGGGGGGTACCACTAACACGCTGCAAAGAATTGCTAGAGGGGGACAGAAGAGAAGTGATGTTTGGGGGCAAGGCATTTACCAAAACATTGTCAAGAGATGTGCAAAAAATTGTTTTTTTCCCTTGTGGCTGTGGTACAAATTTATTTGTGATACTAGCACAGCTTTTTTTAACTCTAGGAGGCCTTCGCAGAAAATCTTTTTCTGCTGCCCATCAGGAACCAGCCTGCAAGCAGGAGTGTGTTCCTGTTCCTTGCAATCAGTGCTGGCTTGTCATGCCTGCAGCTTGTGAAAGGAAATCAACCTTTTCTGGTCTTGGTAATTCTTCAGACAGCATGAGGGCTCCAAGAGGTGGGGACTCAAGACAGCCTGCCTAGTTTGTCACATCAGTTGAAAGTGTCCAGTTCAATTTGAAAAACCAAGGGTGAAAAATTTCTGCCACAGCCAAAGGTAACAACAGGCCTTGAAAATAATCCATGTAGCTTATTATTTCAGAGAGTGACTGTAGGCCATAGAGAAGAGTGATATTTCAACTAGTCACTGACTTCAAAAAGGAAATACTCTTTGATTAGTGCCAATTACAGCACAGAAATTTCATCTCAGTTTTTGATCACAGCATATATTAAAGGAAAAAAATAACACATGTATTTCACCTTATGGCTGCTCCCTGGCTAATACATAAATAAGGTTTGGGAAAGCTGTGGGTTTAAAAATTGAATTAGATGTCTGTCTGCTCCAGCACATGTCTTTTGCTGAACCATATTTCTCAGGCCTCCCAATTTGTTACTTTGGCACTTGAGCTTCACATTTTTATTCTACCTTTCTGTTTGGAATTGTGGTTTCCCAGCTGAAATGTAGACAGCACAGCAGGGTGAAAAATACATAAGAACATCTTTGCTGCATCTTTCTGTGACATACACGAGTAGAAAACTTGATTTACTTGACCAGGCATGCAGTTGTTTGTCGATGTCCTTTCCTCGTGATCCCTGGTGTAGGGCAAAGTGCTGGTACAGTGTTTTCTGACCCAATGTCTAGGATATTTCCTATGGTATTCCCATGGCTTCTTTATTCACCAATGTACTTTGTTTACACACGTTTTAAGTAACAGCATTTTAATTCTCGTTTGCTTCCTTTGGCAGTGTGTGCTTTAAACTTTCTCCTGCAGGCAGCACCATAAATCTTGCGTAAGGTGCCTATACCTTTTTTGTCATGGCTTTTAATGACTTCAGCAAGTCTGCAGTCACAGTCACTGGTCTTGTTGTGTTCACTCACTGCTTTTTCTGCTTCAGTGCAGATGCTGGTTCCTATTCATTGTTAGCTACAATAAAATTTCTTTATTATCTATCCACTATAATGTTTTTATTACAGGTGTTCCACTTTTTCTTCATCTTTTTTTCCATTTTACAGTGTCAATTCAACCACTGGTGATGATTCCATGGCTTGGCTTGATGACATTCAGCCT
The DNA here is from genome assembly GCF_000700745.2 of Antrostomus carolinensis. Taxonomy (NCBI): domain Eukaryota; kingdom Metazoa; phylum Chordata; class Aves; order Caprimulgiformes; family Caprimulgidae; genus Antrostomus; species Antrostomus carolinensis. The sequence goes on along the minus strand of NW_010339475.1, from coordinate 28,175 downwards.
TGTCTGAATGCCTGATGGGAGCTCTCTGATTATATCAGGTGTTGTGAAATTTCCCAGTGGATGCAGTCTCAGGAAAAACAGGCAGTGCAAGGTGTGCTTTGTGTGTGTCCCCACTATATGTCTCACCTGAAAAGGAGATAATTTTTGGTGCATACTTTTTGCTTTTATGCCCAAATTTGCTTTCAAACACAAAAGCACCCCCAATGCTTCACTGTATTCACCAGGCAGCAGCGTATCAAAGCATGCACTGATTTTCTCTAAATGTCCTTTTCTCGTGCTCAGTGCATTCCCGAGTTCCTGGGCTAGGGTGCCTCTGATGGAAAGCTTGCCTTCTGACAATAATTAACTAGTCATGTTAGGCTGGCAATTGATGGTGTAAAGAAACTGAGAATGCAATGCCTTTTAAATGCAAACCTGCTTTCTCCAGGCTGTGAAATGGTTTTAATTCTGCCATGTTGGCCTTGGGAGCGCAGGCTGTTCTCCTTCTGCTGGCCTCTTGCTAAACCAGGGGAGATGCTGGTGTTCAAAGCAGAGCTATGGGGCTGTGCATTACCACACCATTATGTAGTGATCAAAATCCTCCTACCGCATGTTAGTGGTGAGGCCCCAGTAACTGCCAGCTTGGTATCAGGAAAAGTCTCGGGGAAGCTGTTGATGTTAGCAGTTTACTGGGATTGCCCAGGCTATTGTTTTTAATAGGACTAATTTGTTTGTCAGGACCTTGGCACTTAGGTTAGGTAGATCTTGTATTGCCTTCTCTCTTCCATCTGATGTTTATCGGGTCCCTCCATACACTTAGTGTCACTTGGCACGGCTGTTACAGGCAAAAATTACATAGCTAATAGATAGTAAAACATATTGTCTTCTGATTTTACCTCTACTCACTGATATGAGCCTTCCTCTCCTCTTCATGTTAGCTCTTCTCTGCCATCACTGTTTTCTTTGCTGAGCCTCCAGATTAACCTTCTTGAAAACTAAGTTTCCTTGTGTTGTACGTAAAGCTGTAGCAACTTTTATATAATCTGTCAGTTGAAACAAGGAATAAATATAGAAATAGTCATGCAATGTATTAGTCATTCATAAAAGAAACTACACAGCTTTGCACCTAGGGATGGCATATGAAGAGAAAAATTCCCTGGACTGGAGGGTTCTGGCTTTGCAGCTTTCCAGTTATAATTCCCTTGTGAATAAAAAGCACTGAGCACAGGCAGAAGCACAGTGGACTACTGCGCTGGCCAGGGAGAGCTGTGCTTGGGGACATGGCAGCTACCATCCCAGCTTCAGATTGTGCAGTGATTTTTTTCTTTACCCCATCTACATAAATACCCAGGAGACTCAGTTCTAACTGTTAAAATTGACACACACGTGTACTTCCTCCAGAAAACCAGTTAAATTCTACTGTAATCTAATATGACTTTCAAACTATTGTAAGAAGCTTATTCTTTTTCTTCTATGTCAGTGCTTCTAAGTCATATGGATTTTACAGACAGGATTTTAAGCCATAAAGAATGGAGCAATCTGTACTAAGGTAACTGGAACCATTTAATTTGCCAAGTTTATCAAAAGCCTTTGGTCTGCACAGAATTCAGATAATATTTAGGGAAAATTAGGAACCTGCAAGCGGATGGATCTGAATTAGTTTTCTGATGATGCATGTGTCTGTTAATTGGAATATTATAGAGACCTTTGCTTGTATTAATTAAATTGGCAAATGAGAACAGATTAGTTTTGATTCAAATGCATTACTGCTGCAAAGCCCATCAGAAGATACTGGTGGGGAACCTTTTCTGAGTCATAAATAAAATGGGAGAACATGACATAAAGTTTCCTAAGTCCCTCTCCAAAATGTGGTGCAAAAACTCAGGGCTTATAGGAGAAGGTCAGTTTGAGCCTTAAGCTCATATATTGAAGTTCTTAAGCACCCAAAGTGGAACATTATTAATGTTCTTAATTATAAAGCCAAATTTTCTATTTGAAAATTTCTTGCTCTTCATACACAGCAGCTGCATTTTGAGCCTAATTTCTAAGGAGGAAGGGAGTTAATTGTTGGGCTAGAAATAAGTATTTACACAGAAGCTGGTGATCATGACCTGATTACATCAATAATGGATAAAAAGAGGACTAGTCCCAACCACTGTTGTCTGTGGTGGCTGATTCCCAAGGTCTGCTTTATCAGCAAAATAAGGACAAATATGACATGCATGTGTATACACACATGGAAAAATGTCAAAGAAATCTCAAAGATGTCTAAGATTTTTGTAGATGGCCAAAAAGCCAATATTCCTTGGCAACGTGAAAATATTTTGGCTAAAAGCATATCCTTCTTTAGGAGAAAACAAAGTAAGGAATTAGAAACATGAAATGTAAAAAATGGGGGAAAATCAAACAGCAAACATTAAAAGTTTTGAAATGCGAGAGGAGCAGAAAAGATAAAGAGTATCACCATCATTTTTCAAGAGCAGGGAATTTGCTTAGTGACATTTCTGAAACATAGACTAGTTCTCATTTTGTAGAGAAAGGCAATAAAAATCTTAGGAAAAAACATTATAACAGAGAGAACTGAAGAATGAGTGTAATTAATGTGGTCAGACAAACCTGACTTCAGCCTCTGAGATAAATTTACCTTTTGGCTGAGATGTATATTTTTATTACTGAGCATTACAACATCAAACCTGTACAAGTTGGGGAAGATGATCTGATCATGGTTAAAAAAAAAAAGGGGGGGGGGGGGGGGGGGAAGAAAAAAAAAGTGGCAGCAGCATGGAGGAAACAGCAGAGTGTGGTAAGAATTCCCAAACTGATTTGAGGGCTAGAGATAATGCTTTTCATGGAGAGGCTTAAGGAGCTCAATCTATTTGGAATATCAGGAAGAGGCTTGAGGGGCAACTTGATTACGACATACAAATGCTTTAATGGGTTCTAACGGGCTCTTGAATCTAGCAGAGAAAGGCATGAGGTGGATCATCAGCTGGAAACTGCAGCCAGATGAGTGCAAATAGTGAGTAAGATAAGAATGTTAAACAGTGACAGTAATTTACAGCTGCAACAAGATATCAAATAAAGTGATATATTCTGCTGAAGTATCCAGTTCCTTACTGACTGCCTTTCAGCATAACATGCTTTAGTTTGACAAAAAGTCACTGCATTCAGTTCTGGAGCCTTTAATAAGCAGGTCTGGCTACAAGATCTGCTTGTTTTCCTTCTCGCCCTCCAATAATATCTTTCTGAATAGATACACCTGTATATTGAGTAAAGAACACCAGAAACTTCACTTATTTGGGTATAATTATGAACTCCAGCACAATCTGTTACTGTATAGTAAGCTGAACTGGCTGAAACATTATTTTATTTTCTAGAAAAATAAAAAAGTTGTAAAGTTAAAAAAATTACTGAAGCTTCCTTTAAATATGCTTTTGATAAATTCCTTCAGCCTCTCCTCAAAGCTCTGGTAAAAATGGGATGTCTTCTGACAATGTGTACTTAGATTTTTAATATTTTTTAAAGTATTTTCAAAGCAAAGACACTGAAGAGGATTTTGAGGGATGCCTTGAAGAATCTGAGATAGCTCCTGATACACATGTGCCATATGGCAAGAGCTATTTGTGATATATTAGTTCCCATATTTCAGTTTGGGGATTTGTGTCTTCTGAAAGGCCCTACGTTTATGAACCCCCCAAAGCCAGGTTACCTAAATGATGTGTGCTTTTGCAGAGCAGCTGCACTGAATTAGCAATACTGTAGGCTTTCCAGTGTTTCAGTCCTCACCACAATAAACCATCCATTGCACTGAGACTATTTTTATAATTCCAGAACCATTCACTGACTAGTGCAGAAACTGGCAAGGCAGGCAATAATTCATGATAATTGTGATAAATTTCTGTGTCAATATTTTAAAATAAGTGGTCTCGAACAGTGTGCTACACCTTACATAAACCACACATGGTGCAGGCAGATTGGGAGCTATACCTTGCCACAGGCTGGGAGTTCCCTACTGCTCCTTGCTGTCCCTTCCCTTCCCTCGCCTATCTCTCAGAAACATTACAGCACTGCAATGTGTAGGTTTCACATCACAGTAAATGCTAACTTCTCCTACATACACTGTGAAAAGAGAATGCCTGGCACTATGAATACACTGAAAAATTACTCATCTGAACCAGCAACACCGAGTTAAAGGCTCTATGTTATTGTCCTGAGTTAGTTCACTACAAAATACATTTGCCAAAGCACTTGTGTGAATGTGGGGAGAGAGTCCACAAGCTGAAGTTGATCCACAAATTAATTTTGTTTTTGTTCAGAAAAACATGACCCCCCTTTTTGTTAACCAGACATATGTTAATTTGCCAACCATTCATCTCATCCAATTTTTAAGCCAAAATCTGCCCCAAAATATGAATATGCAAACATTGTTCCTGGATAAATCCGTGTCAGAGATGAATGTCCTTAAGACGGAATGGATCTTTTCTGAATTGGCTTGGGGTGTGCTCCTAAAACATGTTAGCATTTCATTGCAAGGCTCACTTTGATGGATGGAGGCTGGCCTGTTTGTGAAGCACAGTACTGAATTTGCTAAGACTGATTGGGGTATTTGAATAAACAAGAATGAGTGTACAACTTTATGGACATTACATAGGATCTTCCTGCTAATAAAAATAATGGAAAATAGTTAAATTGTGCATGAAAATATACGTTAAAGCAATTACAGGACAGTAAAGTAAATGTTTACAGAGGCTGCAGGAAAAATCTGGCAATAATATCTTGCTTTGCAGAACAGAGATTCATGGCAAAACTGTGTAGCAAACTCATCTATTTAAGCTTATTTATGAGTACTTTTCTTCTTTAAAAAAGAAATCAAACAAATTCTCTGAATACGATTAGAATCAAAATAAATGCTAAAAGGGCAAATATTTATATGGGCTTCAAGTCAGAATTTTAGCTGTGATGAGGCCAAAATGAACAAAATCCTAGAGTCAGAAATCTCTGATTGTATTTAGAACAATAGTTTTAAATAAAATAATCTGATCAATTTACTGTATAAAAACCCACAGTGTGTATCAGTGCCAACATTTTATGCTTGAAGAGACAGCATGCTTTCAAAGTACTAAATAATGAGGAGTTTTTCAAAAACATCCGAGTAGCAAAAATGAGGACACAGAACTATCCCTTTGCAGGCAGAGGAAGGAACACAGCAGTATTTACAATGAATCAACCACAGCTGAACTCCAGAAACCCAGCAGCTAGAGCTGTGTTTGTGAGTGCAGAAAATGGATGTCTGTGTACATCAGGTACCTCTTGCAATCAAGTCTTTAGATGAAAGATTTTGAGGATGAGGTAGACTTCTTCATGTTCCTATGAACAGTCATTTTTTCTTGGAACACAACCGTGGAAGGAGATGGTATGGTATTCAGACAAGTAATTGAGGTGCAACTGAAGAAGTACGAATAGTCAAAACAAGAAAACAGGAAAGAGAAGGCTCCAGGGAGACCTTATGGTGGCCTTCCAGTACCTGAATGGGACCTACAGGAAGGCTGGGGAGGGACTTTTTACAAGGGCAGGTAGTGATAGGACAAGGTGTATTGGTTACAAACTGGATGAGAGTAGATTTAGATGAGATATTAGGACGAAATTCTTTCCTGTGAGGGTGGTGACACTGGAACAGGTTGCCCAGAGAAGCTGTGGATGCCCCTCCCTGGAAGTGTTCAAGGCCAGGTTGGATGAGGCTTTGAGCAACCTGGTCTAGTGGAAGGGGTCCCTCATGCTCATGGCAGGGGGGTTGGAACTAGATGATTTTTAAGATCCCTTCCAACCCAGACCATTCTATGATTCTATGAAAACCAATTTTGTCAGCAAAGTAGCTGAACATTGGTTTGAACTTGATTTGACCTCCAAGCTTTTTGAACACCCCATGACTTATGCTGAGTGGTGATTCTTCTCCTTTTAATCTCAAGATTTTATTGATAGAATGAACAAAGTACATCTTCGTAGAGCTAAGTTTTCAGGTTAGGGGCTGTCAGTTCTGGAACCTCCCCCAGCACATAAGCCAAAGCTCCTGCCTTGGTGAAGGTGCCAGAGGAGATGTTGGGCTCTTTCACCTTCAGGTGCTGCCCTGACAGCCCTTACAGCTGTCCCCTGTCTCCCCAGCTGCAAAGTAGCAGCTCTGGCTGAGCTCCCACAGCTTTAAACACATTTCTGGTATGTGTTTGTTTAAGCTCCTCTTTAAACACCGCAGCATTTCTTTCCTGGGTAATTTCTCAAGGGTTTTGTTATCCTTCCTGTTAGAAACATTTTTTTTTTTATTCTTTGTAAAGTGGTGGGGGGAAAGGCTAAAAGTGAGTAAAGTGGCTAAAGGTGGCTTCTGGCATAATTTTCCTCTTACTGTGTTTGCAGCTTGTTTGATATGAGAACACAGAGTATCATTCCAGGATTTGAGGGTCATTCCTCAACAATGTCAAACCAGCAAAAAATGCAGTTTCAGAGCAGAAATAGAGCCTACCTTGGCTCAGGTTTCCTGTCCTGTGTCTGAACCATTACAAATCAAAGTTCACTTGCTCTTGATGCAAAGACACATAATAAACCACAAAGTGCAACATGCAGGAGTTTTGTTACTGTCTGGGAAAAAAACAAAAAAAGTTACAATGCCCTCAGTGGTGTTGGACTTTTTTTAGTTCTGCCTCATGATAAAGGCCTCATACATTAAAACTGACACATACTCTTGAGATACCTTTTCATCCACAGTTTTCTTCTCGTAGACTATGGCAGCATTTTCGTGCTGAGCAGTGATTTCTTGCCAGAAAAGCAGCCAGAGGTAGGCTTAAGCTTTCATGGCTTGTCTCTTCCTATTTTCTACCAGTTGCTTGAGACTGAAATAAAAATACTGACCACCCAACTTGAAAATTCCTAGGACTAGTGTGCCTTTAGAAAAATAACACTAACAACACTTTATGTAAACCACAGAGTTTAGTAACTGTTTTGGTTTTTTTTCAACCACAATGTATAAAGCATGTTGACATCACAGTATTCTCTACCAGCATCTAGCTTCATCATTCAAATTATCTCATATTATGTTGGTGGAAAAAAAAAAAAAGGAAAAAAAAGCTGTCATAAACAGCCATTTTAAGCACATCTCAAAAGGCTAGGAGAGCCCTACAGGTAACTTCAACTGTCAGTCATTTATTTGGTTCTGCTCAAGCTCAGGAGGTTGTGCAGCCTCTTCAGTAGCTTATGCACAACATGGTGCTCTAGGATGCACTGTTCCATGCAGTTCTATAAACCATGTGCAAGGCAGAGGTGCATCAGAAAAGTTTTATAGTTAGCTGGGCTTCGGTATACCTTTGAGTGGACAGATGGATTATATAGCACCAAGGACATCACTGCTTGCCAGGCAATGTGGATTTGCATGCTGGCCTCCCCGTCTCCGTTCCTGAGTGCCTCCAGGAACTGTAGAGCAGCGGGGCTAATATCTGCCATGCATGTCCTTTTTCCCCCAAGCAGTGAGGTGTGTGCAGCAGAAAGTGTTGAGGGTTTATATATAAAATATCCTGGCAAGTAGAATTTAAGATGGTGAGGCTGCTGTGGTGCTCTCTGAGAAGCCAGTGCTGAGGGCAGAGCTGGCTGTCTGCATGCTGGAAGGACTCACTGCAAGGCTCTTCGCCTGCCAGAGTGGTGTGCCTGCATGTCATGAGCTCTCCTGTCGCCTCACAGAGAAGCATTTCCAGACAGAGGGGTTGGCTATTGATGTGGTATGAGAGAAGCTTGTATGTATTGGTAGCTGAATGGGCTTGGTAATATTGCAGAGCATGTTAAATATCTTTCAAACCCTTCAGGATGAGAGATGCCATATAAATGTAGCAGACTGTCATGGAAAAATTCTTATCCATGCTTACTGTATACATATAATTATTCTCCCTTAGTGCCACTGAGGGTTCTGACTCCAGTTGGAGCACGGCAGGAAACTTTATTTTTGAGGAAGATATTTCTTTGTGATGTATGCTGCTTGTGGAATAACACTGCTTTGACCTGCTCTTTTTGTGGAAAAGAATATAATATGTTTAACCTTTATTCATTTGGTCTGAAAATACTTTTGCTTGTCCTTAGCAAGGCGCAATAATTTAAACCTCCAAGTACTGGCACCTTTGTACTAATTTTTGCCCTGGAAGTGGACATGGGTGATGCCTTTCAAACTCACACGCTGTGACTGTCCTTACCCAGCGGCTGGGATTCTTTCAGCTACCAGCTTTTCTTTCCCCTTTCTTAGCTATGGGTTTTGTGTATTCTTTTGTCTCTATCCTGTCACAACAACAACACAGAGCTGAGGTCAGATTTTACATCTGAATGCTTTCCTCTAACAACTGGGTACTGTTTTCCCTCCTGATTGCAAAAATCGGTACAATAAATTTTATCAAGCAGTATACAACGATTCCCTTTTAAACAGCAAAATGTTTTTTCTGGCTCCTGTTTGTGTTACTCCTGGTGACTCAAAGGTCTGTAAAGTCACTTCCCCTGCCAGGCTGGCTCTCGGTGGGATGCTGTAGCAGCCTGCAGTTTGGATGCATGCGAACAGCCGTGCTGTTTTCCAAGGCAAGCACCCATTTGTTAGTGCGAGCTGCTTGCGCTCTCCTCTCCACAGGAGCTCTTCCCATTGAACTTTTGAACCACCGAAGCAAATCGAATCGTGTAGCTCTACAAAATGGAACCCAGCATTTGGGCTGTGTGGAGGAAGTGTTCCAACTTCAGTGCAGTTGCCTGGGGAAGCAAAGCCAACAGAAACACACATTGTTCTGGATGACTACAGAATAAGGGCCTGTTAAAGGAGTCTTGTCTCAAGTTTCTCATGTCTTTCTTGTGTCCTCTTAGGCATGACTGCATATGTAAGATGATAAATTTTTGCAGTATTTTTCCTGTTGGACTGTGATTGCTGAAATCTGTGCAGTACCTGCTAATATGGTTTCCAGGATTGGTGAGAGAGTGGGAACCAGTGCCAGAAATAATAGCCCTAAGTTTATAAAGGCCATATGCACTTTCAGTCTTGTGACAAGGGAACGTACCAGTCCTGATAAATGGGACCCCTTTAAGACCTCTCCACTTCCCAGGCTCCCTACACACCACCTCCCCCAAGGCAAAGCGCATGTGTGCTGCCCTGCAAGCCAAGCATGCTCTAGATGCACCAGGCCACATGATGGGGGCATGGCCAGTAGCTGCAGAGAGCAGAAGGGGATCTCGGAGCAAAGGGCCTGGCATGCAGGGTATCTGTGGGCTCCCAGGGCAGCTCCTCTCTCCCCCAGCAGCCCAAGCAGCAGATGCAGCTGAGCAGAGGACAGGAGCAGTGGCAGGGCACTTGGCTGCCAGCAGCAAGTTTGGCAGCAATGCTGGGCAGAGATGGTGAGGGGGAAATTCATAGAAGTACATTTTAGTCCTGACAGGTCAAGTTCAGTGAAAAATGGAGGCAGGGGGGAAAAAAAGGTTTATCTTTAAGCCTGCAAATAATAATTGAAGAAATTGGTTGATTTGTTTTCAACAATTTGAAACAACTTCTTAAAAATATTGCCATGAAAATAACTGCCCTTTGGTGTATGTTTCAGACCTACCACTTCCCTAAAATGAGTTAAGAATGACCACACCTGCCCTCAGGAATGCTGCGTAACTGGAGGCAAAGTTCAAAAAGAAATCCTAACCAAAGGCATTTCCATAGCCAAGCTGAAGTGTGTATTGGAGTAAAGAACACTTCTTAGCTGATCTTTGGTAGGCTTCTTTTCCGGTAACATATGAGCTCAAACCTTGTTGCATTTCAAGTCTGTCTTTTTCAGAACAATGTCCTCAAGCTTGAGAGGACTGCACTGACTCAAGTGGGCTCATCTAAAATGCCTTCATCTTTCATGCAAAGATGCTTACAAACTTACACAACTGCAGTGAGTCATTCACACGGGATCCTGTTTTTATTCAAATAGAAAAAAAAACAGAAAAAATGGTTCTTTGACCCCAAATCCAGCATTGCTAATATGCAGGACACACATAATGGATGTGCTTTAGCCCTGGAAAAAATGATTTATTAGCAAGTGATGACACCTCCATGGTGGAAAATCATACTGTCATTCCTAAGTATTAACTTATTTTTCATGTTCCTTTTCCTTGTTTCCAAGTGGAAATAAATCTGAAGACATTTCTGCACTTCAGATGGGAATAGGAAAGGTCAAAGGTGCTACAAGCCCCTCTCATACCTTAGAGGAACTACAGCTGTAGGTTTGCTCTTTAGCCTTAATACTGTGTTAATTAATCCTATTAAGGATGGCATATGATTTATACAAGCTTTAACAAGTGAATATCACTCTTTTTGACTGAGGGCACGATTCAGCAAGTCCCCTTTGCATTTGCTTGACTGTAAGAATGCGCTAATCTCAGGGAAATTAGCTGTAATGCACTGCCTGTGAAATTAAGCAAAGTTGATTTTAAGTAAAATCAACAACTTGAACTGCAACTAGAATTCATATAATCTGCATTTGGCTTCATAAATTTCAGGAATGGAGCCAAGGTCAGACATCTAGGTGGAGCTGGTCATTGGAGAGGATCCCAAGATGAGGATGGGATAGAGTGAGGTGCCTGTCCTACTCCATTGACTGTAGAGGGAGCCTAGATCGTTGTTACACTAAATCTCTAATGTATACATGCCTATACATGGTCAGTGAGGTGAATCCTACCTAACTCCTGACTCTAGTGATCAGCTCATGTCAGATGTACAATCAGACCACATTGTTTAAAAAAAATATAAAAAAGAAGACAAATGCATATTAAGCAAAGGATACATGGCAGTACAGTATAACGACCTTTGTTTTTTAACCAGCTTTTTGTTGGTTTCAACTAATTATCAATATCACAAGATAAATTACCTTTTAATTTTAAATTTTTAAATATCTAGAAATAGCACATCATGTTTAGGTTCATTTTACAAAACCCTTGAAAGCAAGGATGTTCAGATTTAATTATTTTTTTCATTATTTTCAAGTAGAGATCTCTACATACTACAGACTTGAAGACAACATAAAATAAATCTGTCCTATGCCAATATAGTTGCTTAATCATCTTCCTGTTATTCCTCTGTTTTTGTACAGGATGACATTTGGATCTACAGATCCACTGTGCATTATAGCAGATTGACTGCAGGCAAAACAGAAAATACATGTGCTACAATTTGATATACAAATCAATAAATCATGTGTCCCTTTAAATATAATGAAAGTAAAGGCTCATATTGATCTACATCAACTCTGATTAGAGTTGCATTGTATTCTCTTCTGAAAAAAAAAAAAGCAGAATAGCTGCTGATGAGTGAATTGTAGACCTCAGATTTTACATAGCTAACTGCCATTGCAGTCGGGCAGAGGAGCCAAAACAAGTAGGGAGGCACTGGAATTTATAAGCTTCTATAAAATTATGTCTGTTTGAAAGCTGGGGGTTTACAGTGCATTTTCCACAGCTCAAGTGTTCATCGCACTTTTCATTGCTAAAAAAAGAAAAAAAAAATAGAAGGGAATCCCATCTCTGAGCTGAAGAAATACTGGTATATTTTGCAGTCTATTTAAGATTTTGATTTTAGGGAAGCTTGCTAAGTACACAATAACAGGGCTTATACTGCCAACATATTCTGAGGAGAAGTAGAACTCTTCCCAAGATAACATCTATCTTCACTTTCCTGTGGCACTTAATTTTTAAAATAAGGTATCTAAATGCTTGGCACACTTACAAGCTCTAATTTGCTGAAATGTTCTGCTCTTTTTGCCCATGGATGCTAGCTGTACCTACCCTCTGCAGCCTTCCCTATGCAGAAGAGTCAGTGTAGGTAGGGCAGCCTCCTCCAGCTCAAAAGGTTGTCAAGTGCCAGTATATCCAAAAAGTCAGAAAGTCAGAAATCCTTTTTGATTTTCTTCCCAACTTGTTAATTCATACTTCATTTTTATTTGTGACTTTGGCTTGAACATGATATATATCCAGATTGCCTGGATTAGGAACACTTTATCATCAATACTTGCTATTGGCATGGTGTTATTTTGCCCTTGCCTTTAGGTTTCTGTTTGGTTGTCTTCCCACAGTCTGTGCAAGGTGGTGTTTTCCAAAGTGATGTTACAAAGAGGATTGAGGAACAGAGAGAAGCCAGTTGTCAGGCTTGGTGGGCATGTAACATAGCACCCTGTGTGAGAAGGGTCCCTGGAGCTGGGGATGCATGGCAAAGTGCAAGGCCTCTATGTGAGCTCAGAGTTCATGCTTACTAGGGAAATTCTGCAGTATCCCAAAAAGTCTGCAAATGCCTGCATGCATTTTCTTCTCAAAATGGCTATCTTGTATTTAAGAAAGGATAGGGATTGCTTTCAAAGAATAAGCAAAAGCCTGGTGAAAAAAATGGGGAAGATAGTGGTTGAGCACCATTTTTCTCCCTTTTCATTTGTTCTTTCCTGTAAAGTAACAAACCTTAGGTATGGCAGTGACTGCTGTTCTGCACTTTATAAATATGCTGCGGTAGCAAAGTACAGCACTGCATGCAGGACCATAACATAGATTCCAGAGGCATCCCATCAACTATTTTACCATTAGGCTGCCCAGGGAGGTTGTGGAGTCTCCTTCTCTGGAGACATTCAAGACCCGCCTGGATGCCTTTCTATGTGATCGCGTTTAGGTTCCTGCTCCAGCAGGGGGATTGGACTAGATGATCTTTCGAGGTCCCTTCCAATTCCTGACATTCTGTGATTCTGTGATTGCCTGTTCTTGTGATTAATGGTGTTCCTCGAAAATGGAAGAACATGCCTCTTCCCTCAGACCAAACTTCTCCAAATTTCTTTTAAGACTTTATGCAAAGAACATGGAACAAGTCTGGAAGCTGAGACCTGTGAGTAGAAACTGGGTGAGTAGCAAAGCAGATCTGGCTACAAGTTCAGAAATCCCTACACCCTTTCCTTTGGAAGAAAAAAGCTACCAGACCCAAGCATCTCTCTTGAGCCTATTACCTGACCCTAAAGAAGATTAAGTGCTGCTTTCCTCTAACATTGGATAAAATAAGTTGCTACAACAAATGTAGCCTCTCCCTACTTCACCTGTGTGGTTTTCCTCAGGCCTTTATCTCAGCCCTTCTCTTGCTGTAAATTTAGAGAGACAGACAAATTACTATCACAGGTAGTACCCTCACCGCTAGGCCTGTGCCAAGGGCCTTAGACTCTCTCTTAGCCCTAGTCTGTCAAATAAATTCTTACTGTGTTAATCACTAGGCAGTACCATAGCTCAGTGCAAAGTAAGTGCTGCTTTGGGTTATCTGTGGTGTCACCAGTGCATCTTCCTCTTGTTGATTCGAGTGGAATCTCTAATTTCATGTTACATGTTATCAAAGGATATCAGGTCATCCTTTACACACAAGATTTCACAAGTTAAATCTGTACATTCTTCAAAAAAGTAGCAAAAGGCTCATGTCCATGCCATGCCCCAGCTAAACTGCTTTCCTGACATGGTGCAGGATTACTGATAAGCATTTCTAAGGACGGAAACATACGTTGGTATATTTTATGGGTTATTTGGGGCTTGAAATGGAAGAGCATGTATGAAAGTGAGGCACCAGTGGTTAATGTTCCCGACTGACTTTTATACAGAAAAACACTTTGGGATTTACTTTAGGAATGGAGTGTGTAGGTAGGTCTTTTCTCTGTCCCTGTGAGTGGCTGAGGAATGCTTTACTGCTCCTTCACCACATCTTCAGATTTTTCTCATAATCCTCTAAGAAATGTGGGCAAATAATTAATAAAAATTGCTCTTTGGAAACAGTATATCTTCTTTCCCTTATCAGAGGGAATTTTGTGTGCCATACCTCCAAACATACTAGAAAATCCATGTTTTTTTAATGTCACTCATTCTTTGTGTTTATTATTCAGTTCTTTTTTTACACTGATTAAGAAGTACTGGCTGCCCACAAAAGATTAAGAATCCATACGGATCACTTATCCAAGCTCAAATCTTGTATACAATTAAGATCCTCCTGCAATTTCAGCTACGCTTTGAAATTCAAATGGATTAAGAGAAAAGCTCCTTAAGGAGATCACAACTAGTTGGATATTTTATTGTATGTAAATTGTACATACATGCTTACAGACAAATATGCATAACATGATAGTGTAGTCTGCTTTATCAAAGTCATAGGTGGATTTAGAAAAGTCCCCAGTTCCAAACTAGCAGAAAGAAAGAAAGGACCTCTCCCTTCATTGCAGATAAAATCTGTATTTTGGCGTTGTTCTTGAAAACTCATGGATACTCAGTGTTAGTTTAAATTCATGTACAGAGGCTATGTCTAATAGCCTTCAGCGCAGCACATCAGAGATAAGAGGTGGAATGCTGCTGAAATTCAATAGGAAATGGGCAGCTAGCTCTTCCAGACCACTTGGAAAATCCCTGTCCAAATGCAGAGCAATAAGACAGCTGCAAAACAGATTAAAAACTTACTTGGAACAACTTTTATGAATAGCTGAAGTATTTTTACCCTTTCTGTCCCAACTCTCCCCTCTTGTTCAGCGCTAAATGCATCCTCAGCTCTGTGGAGCAAGATGCTGTGCTTTAAAAGCCATTACATTTTGATGTATAGGAAAGGGTTGGGGTTTTTTTTCTTTTTTCTTTTTTTTTCTTTTTTCTTTTTTTTTTTTTTTTTTTTTGGCCCAGGATTGAAACTAACTTCTCTTGGGCTTTGAGGCAGAGTTAGTTTTCAAGAAAAGCTCTGTATTTTAATGTAGACAGCAGACTGGAAATGCCAGCTGTCTGAACCTGTTCAACAGTATAAAACTTCACAAGTCCCGAGACAGAATGGTTGCTGGCCAGAGAGTAGAAAAGGTAATTAAAGGAGTTTAATAGGTGTGTGTATCAAATGGGTCTGTGGTTTATCACATAGTTGTACAGTTTATTACAAGAATATCACTTCCAGGCATTCTTTTTTTGCATTCCTGTCTATATGTAAAATATGCATGCTAGCCCTGGCTTTTTTCCGCTCTAATACAACGTTTCATGGGAACAGCAAAATCTGTTGAACTCAGAGATCAAAACTGAATGATATTTCCAAAATACCAGTGATACACAGAATGCTGTCATGGAAACCTTCCTCACAGAGCCCTTAGTGTAGCTGGCAATCATCCCACACTATGCTGTGGAAGTATTCATCTGTCACCACACCAGACTATGTAGTCTATAAATTGTAGTAACAATAAAAATACAGATTTTCCTTGAATGATATTGCTTGTTTGTAGACAAATGGTGCAGCCTACTTTTCATGCCTGAATATCTGGCTATACATGGCAAAGGTATACTGGGATCAGATGGACTTTGTTTCTTCAAGAAAACTGGAATTTCCTTCTTTCCTCTGAAACCCACGTTAATATCAAAAGCTCCTATGGTTTCTTGAACACTTTTTAGCTTTCTCGTGACTTGAGGTACAGCTCCAACTTGATCATGTCCCATCAAAATCAACATTTCACTGCTATTCACAGGTGGTTTTGGCTATCCTTCACAAAATCCTTGGGGTTATTAGATATATTTCATGAAGTAATTTGTCTTTTTTCCTGACAATAAATACAAAGAAACACAGTACCAAATTTCCAGACAATGTCAGGCAACAATTTCTTCTCTTTATCAGTGCAAAGTATAGGCAATTAACCCACTGCAAAGATATAACATGACAGTGATATTTAGAGTGAGTGTGGGAGGCAGAAGTAGCAGCATTTTTGTATTTATTTTAAAGATGAGATTAAGTTTTTCAATTACATAACAAAAGCGTTTATATTGTGTCAGATTAATTTCCAAGCCCCGTGCCCCAGAGAAAGTCCTAATTCTTGAACGAGAGAGCACAAAGATATTCAGATAGATAAGCTATGAGAACACAGGTATCAGCTTACTTTGGATATGGTATATTTAAGTGAAGATGACAGTGCATTCAAGCATACGTCACAGTATGGTTTAAGTTGCATCATCAGTCTTCACATGGAATAGGAAGGCTGAATCAGTGCATTTTGAATTTATTACAGGGAGTAAAGAGGAAAATCATTGATCTTTTCTTGGTTTGGGTTCAGATTGTTCCCAGCAGCCGATTCCTACAACATGTAAGTGGTTTTTTTTTCTATGCTTTTCAGTGCAAGTGGTTCAGTACCTAAAGGGCATCAATGAATATTTAAACAGATTGCACTAGCCAGAATGTTTGTTAAAAACAAAACCAAAAAAACCTCAAAATTTGCATGATGGAAATATAGTGATTCATAAGCCTTAGTTATCATAAAAATGATAAAAGAAAGATAGAAAGCTATATGCTTCTCTATACCCATATAGGCACTAGAGTTAACCTCTGTGCCCCTTACAGGTAGTATCTTCTGAAACAGTCACAGGAAATGCTACAAGTCATTGCAACCTAAAACTTTACTAAGATTGTCCATTATTCTAGGTCTATCTCTGAATAAAAAGCTAAAAGAATGCTAAATATCTCCTTTCTTATGCTGCATGTTTGCAATCAAGTGTTAGAAATGCAGTCATATAAATCATACAGTGCAGTGTAGGATTTTCCTAGTTCTCACTGCACAGCAAATAAAATTACAAGAAAAAAATCAGGTGAGCTACACAAAAATTACAATCGTATAAGATTCTAGGACAAATAAGGAGCTGCCAGAAATTGTTTCTCTGTGACTTGAGCTGCAAAGAATAGAGCTGAGTGTAGGAGATGATGGGCTTGGGAAATCTCACAGAAGTTAATGGTGCTTGTAGCACTGTGTGGCATCAGCTTTGCTCTGTGGCCTCTTATAAATGATTGTCACAACACCATAGGAGGGACAGGGAGGGAGATGGCATCTGTACATTGTGGGGTAGAGGGGAACACAACAGTCTAATTTTCACTTTGGCTTTTGGTCTGACATAGCATTTGTGACTCTGCCTCTTCCCCTATCTACCAGATCTGTTTTTCAGGTGAGTGAGTACTACTAAGTTTTATACTAAAGATGTTAGATGCTTGTGTTTCTATGCAAGTTGAACTCAGTAAATCTTGAGAAAAAGAAAACTCTTAATTTACTACCAGCTTGAATAGCCGTATCTGCTGTGTTCTTACTCCATGCTGTGTTGCTTACTCCCCAGCAAAAAATATTTTGATTACTCAGCTTGAAAAGCCTCTCAATACTGATTGACCACTGACCCCAGTTCTCAACTTCTGTTTTAGTTTTATTTTATTATTTACCAACAAAATGAGATTAGAAAAAATTTGGAGCAAGTTGTATGTGTTTTTCCTAACAGATTTTGGGAGGCTTTCCTCATCATATCAGAGAGAATACTCATCCTACCTAACATAAAGCTGTACATGGCTTGTATTTGGAACAAAAGTCTCTTTCTCAGATCTTTTTCACCTTAAGAGATCTCAACTAAGAGTTTCTGACTTTCTACTCAATATTCAAATTGCTCAGAAGCTCCAGTAATTTTTGGAAGAGGTCTTCTGCCTTCTGCTTTAATTTCCTCCCTTTTAATAGCAAACTCTTTGTTCCTGCGTCCGAAAGTGAAGAAAAGTACACTTCATTAAGCCTGCAATTGTTTAGAACTCAGAAGCGTAGATTGATTAGCAAATACTCTACAATAGCTCTTATAATGGAGAGCTCTAAATAAATGGGGTTTAATCTATTCTTACAGTTTCTAGTGCTTTTTATACAGTCTAAACATGCTGTGTACACTATTCTTTGACTCTGCTGTGTTCCTGGAGGGGAATGAATCGGAATATTCTGAATGCCTTATGTAACGTATTTAGAGAACTTTTTTGTTTGTTTCTTTGTTTGAATTTCTTGGACTGAATTAATTAATGGCAAAGTATAAAGGCCAACTTTGAAATCCTAGCTGACTTATACACTAGAGCTCAATTTGTATTCTACATCAAGGAAATGTTTGGATTTGAAAGAAGGACACCATTATCAAAAAGATTTCTGTAGATTGCTCTGTTCTTCAGAGCACCATCTCTTTGCCACAGAAGTACAGTTTTAACATTTAGGTAATTCAAAAGGAAATTGATTTTTTTATCAGTACATATTTGATTCCTTATTAAAAATTAAATGTGGAACAGGAAATAGTAACTGATTTGGGATGGGAAAAAATTATAAAGGTTGGATTTGTTTAAAACCATGTCCATTTCAGAGGAAAGACAGAGAGAATAAAGTCTGCAGACTGCGCTTTTATGGTCCTGTAGAACTCTGATGGGGTAACACCTTTTAGGAAAGAGATTCTTCTTCTTTTATCCATATTTGCATTGTAATTTTGTAACTAAATCCTTTGTACAGTAGTACACTACTGCAGTAATATGTGAGGATTAGTTTCCCAGTGGGTATATATTTGTCCAGCTTCATTGAAGACAGTGGAATAAAGATAATTTGCTTCCAAATGTGGTCTTCAAGAATTTGATCAGCTGATCACTGCAGCAACAGGGAAGTCAGCAGGAGAATCCTGCCTTTTATCTTTGCAGAAAAGGGGTTATTCTTGAAATGCCATGTTGTGTTTTACAGACAACTAGAACACTGTCTTACAGTATGTTAGCATGTGTGCTTCACTGCTCTGCCCACTCCATTGTGGCATGGGCAAGGGAGAGCAGATGGAGGTCCTGCTTGCACACTTAACGCTTTCCGAGATTTCAGGTTGTGCATTCAGGAAGAGCTTTCCTTGTAGCAAAGCAAGGTTGCCTAAGTGATAACAGAGGAAATGAAAAAAACATAATTTGGGGCTATAACACACACACAAGCTTCTGTTAAAGCTAAGGGAATTTCCCCACAGTATACTGTAGGAGCAACATTAGCTCTTGGTCTATATGTGGTGGGGCCCAAGGGAATTTTGACATCCAGTATTTGCAGAAGACTAGACCAGTACTTGTGTTACAGCTGTGGGAGGCAGAGTGCTCAACAAGGAAGTACTGAGGGTTTCAAGTCTGTGCATTAAGTTCAGGAAGTACAGGGGAATTTTATCCAGTCTAGAGATCTCAAAGCTTGGAGAGGGCCAACCTTATCTCTATGGCACCTTGGTCCTAAGAAACATTAAACACTGTCCAGTCTGTGTCTTTAGAAAAAGTGGAGCATTAAAGACAATTTAATAACATCAAACTCTGAGAGAGCATATTTATTGCAGTCCCATGATATTTGCTATTTCTCTGATACCGACAAACTTCCATATTCCTACAAGAGGCAGGGAATTATGATATGGACAGTAGCTGGTGTACAGAAAGTAGCCCAGCTTCTCTGGCCTATTTGACACTAGGCAATCACAGATTTCCTCCAGAGCTGTCAAGAGCGCCGTGGACAAGCCTGTGTTTATACTCCTGCAGTACAATGTGAGCAGTGGCACAGAAAGGCTGCTGGGCTCCTGCCAAAGGGCCCCACAAAGGCAGCCAGATCATCTCCCTGCAATGCAAATACGATGACAGTGGCGGCAGGGGAAACCTGGTTGTACAGCCATCTCCTCCTCTCCCCTGCTCACCCTCCCCTGTTCTGGCACAGGAACAGTACGTACTGAGAGGGAGTCACCAGGAGCGTTGACTGCAAAGGGATTTGGAGAGGCAGGCTGCCTTCAAAGCTCACACCCATGTGACTTTGGGATAGGACTGCTAGCATCCCAGGCCCCTTCCGGACCCTTCACTTCGGGTCTCTGGTGTTTGGCTAGTGGCCAGGGTGGGCAGGACTGTTCCCTGCATGAGGCCCCAACACAGCTTCCAACAAAACCTCTCTTCTCTGTGCCGGAATGAGGGGACTGGTGGGAGCAGGGGGAGGAGCACCAGGAAGGCAGTGTGGAGCCCTCTGCAAGAGGAAGGGCCCACAGAGAACTTGCCATCTCCAGCATGAGCAAGGGTGGCTCCTCAAGCAAGGATCCCAGCCGATCACCCTGTGCACGAGGTATGTCATTCCTGGGCAGAGGGAGACTGGAAAGAGGGAGGAAAGGGAACTAGAAAAGAGCTGAGCAACTAGGAGAGGAAGCTGGTGAAGACAGCAGACAAACTAGGACATGACCCACAGTCTGCAGGGAAAACAAGATTCAATGAGAAGTTCAGACTTGCAAAAAGTAGGGAATAGTGATGCTGTGAGGAGCAGAAGAATTTATTGTAGAATTAATGGCTTGATGCAATTCTGCGTATGCAATGACCAGGGGATTTGAGTGGGAATACCCACATCATACAGGCAAATCTGATGTGCATTTTTCTTTAAATTTTTACTCTGCTGACATAAAGTATTTTTATCTGGTTCCCACATGTCTCCAGAGTTTAACAGCATAAAATTGTATTCTTCTACATTGCTGATATTCTCCTAAGCCATGAAGTTAGAAAACTTTCAAAACCAAAAGTTTCCCTTTCTGAAATCAGCAAGTAAGGAATTCACGGCATTTCAGTCCATTAGGTTTCCCACCTGTTCAAAAGGTTATGGCTACTTCCAGGAAATGAATACATTTATATATTTATTTTTGGAGGAGAGGAGTAAATTATTTGGGAGTAAGATTTAAGAGATGGTGTCCTCTTCTGAAGGGATGGTTAGACCTGCTCTTTAGCATGTGACAGAGCTCAAATGTGATTTGTTCTCTTGGACTTGAATGCCTTTGGATCCCAGATACTCAAGGATAAAGTTTTTCTTGTTTGTTTGGTTGTTGCTTGTTTTCCGAGTGGAGTTTTATTTGTTTATATATGTGCAGAATGATCTATTCTACTGAGTGGGATGTCAGACTATTTATTTTGGCACTGACTTTGAGAAATAGGTGCTTTTACTGTGCAGCTGAAATGTTTTTGCTTCAAGTCCCCTTAGGATTGTAAAACCCACTGGAGTAGTGGTTCACTGCAAAATGAAGAGTGAATAGTACTTGGCTTTATAAATTTCTCAACACTTTCCACACTCTGTCAAATTCAAGCATATAACCTTCCGTTTTCATAAATCTCACATGGGTCAGCATGCTTGGATTTACTGATTTTTTTTTTATTATTTAAATTCTTATTGGAAAGCTAATTATATAGGGTATTAAGTTCCAGCTGTCCTTATTTTGATACAAGATTGTTTACTGCTTGATTAAGAAAACTTGTCCAAAATAACACTGTATATGCCACGGCAGAGTACAAAATGTTATTTTAGAGTATTTCCCTATTGACGTTTCTCCTAAGACTTATTTGGTACTTGGAAGGCATGCTGGAGACAGCTGGCCAGCACAGCCATGGCTTAAGCCTTATCCTGTCATTATCAAATGCACAAAACACAACTCTGTATACAGGAGAGGATCTCTATTCATGGAGTGGCTACAAGGCAGACTTAACTCACTAGGTAGTATCTGCTCAAAAAGTGAAATCAGAGCTGGGAACAGCAGATACAGTGATCCATCTCAGCCATCTCTGAGCAATGCAAGAGTGTACACATTCAGGCTGATGAGGCTCTCCAGTGTCCTTGGGACATTGGAAACATCCTGGGAGAGAACAAGTAGTAGATTCATCCCTCACCTTCTTTGCTGTCCAGACAGACTGATGATGGCTGCACAAGGCTCTTCGTTCACTTATTTGGTAAACATAAATGAGGCAGCTTAAAATACAGCCTTGGTCTCCAGCTAGAAGAGAAGTGGTGACTTTGTGGGTGGTTGGGCTCTCCACTCCTCTGTCTTTCCTGGTGCTGGCCTGTCCCTATGAGCTCTTCACTCCTCTCAGGCGGTGGGCTGACCTCACATTGGCAGTAACAAACTATACCCACCTCTGCCATCGTCTTTTGTGGCTGTCTGCTCCTAAAATCAGTCTGCTGGTATCTCACTTTCTGGAGGAACGTTTCAGGATCCTAATTTTCATTCAGAAGGTGAAATTTTGTGTTTCAGTTTTTGGTGTGAGGGAATGCTGTAGTTTTATATTTCTACACAGATAGAAATTTCAAGCTTTTAGGCTTAAGGGATAGGGTGGAGAAAGTATCTTCCCTTTTTATGCTTATGACAATAACTGTGAATGCAAACAGCTACATTAATGAGCCTTATTGAAAGTATTTTATTAGGGAATGTGCATTAACTTTTCAGTAAGAAAGTGTAAATGGCCCTCCTTATGTTTGCATGTGAAACTATAAAAATTTCCTATGCATATAAGAGCATTTTTGTCTATCTTAGTAGCCAAAGTCCTTTAATAAGTCTTTTTAGTTTGAAATAGCACTATTATTTAGGACTGTCATTTTTTCCTCCACTGCTTATATTCCAAGTTCTTTTATAAAAGGCAGCATATGATTTTGTGAATGTAAAAATAAAAATGTGGGTGATTTTCTGTGGGTAAGATCCTCATTTTAGAAGCTGATTTGGAGAGTGGATAAGCACCATTACTCCTGAATGGAAAATTTTCTTTACCTGAGTAGCCAGCTAGTTTTACCAGTGACCTGATAGGACATTTTGTTGCATTTGTTTTAGAATTTCTCGGTGCTTACTCTGTGATTCATATACATGCTAGCAGCAAGGTAGCAGTGGACAATGTAGAAAGAAATAAAAATGGGGAGTTTATTAACTTAGGGTATTTTCATAGGTCCTGAAAATAAATAACAAATTATATTACCTTATTAAATCTAATGTGTTCATTTTCAATGAAATGGACTAAAAGATCAAGCCAAGTGTTATTGTATATATTTTGAGTTTGTTCCAGATCTGTTTGTGTCTGTAAATCAACATTTTTGAAGGTTCATAGACAAAATTTCCCGAAAATCTCATTGTTTTTGGCTCTTCAAAATGGTGATGTTTCAGTTGCTGACATCATGATAGATTTTTATTATAGAGAACTTTCTTCAAAGGGAACGTATATGGCATAAGTATAAAGCATTGGGCTCTGGGAATTATTAAAAATTAGTAGTTGTGTAGGGATGACACTCAGAAGAGTATCAGTGGTGGACTGAGACATGGAAAGAAGGCCCTGTGAGGAGTGTGCCTCCCTTCTTTCTCCACCTTCTCCAGGAGGAAACATACCCCACTGCGGTCTAGTGCCATTTTTAGCTACAATATTGTCTTTGTTGTTAAACTCTGATAGTTATTAAATGTGTCAAATTAATGTGAAACAGAAACAATTTCCTTGGTCCTAAACTAATAATTTTAACATCCTTCCCATTTCTAACAGCAACAAAAAATGTTAGAAATAACTGAAGTACCTCTCTCCTTTTATGGGTGCACGTAGATATATAGCACATAGAAACCAAGCCTCATAGTAAAAATAATTGTCACATTCTCTTGACACAGCAGGCCTGTGTGTTTTTCCTTAGGGCTTGAGCCATGTGAGAAAAAGTGCCATGTAGAGCATTACACTGTTTTTCTCTGGATAATTCAATGTGTGAATTACATCACTATTTAACTGTTTCCCTATACACTAGATTTCAAGAAGGCAGTTTTATGTATATAGTATTTAAGCACCCATAAAGGCCAGCTGACATTTGCTTGGATTGCACATAAAATCCTACCACGGATGCAGAGAATACTCAGCTTCTTCCTCCAAAAGGCTAGTCATATCTTCACATATGATGAGATATTTATTGAGTACAATGTTAACAGCTACCATATTGCTGTACTCCCACGTTGATGCAAACATTGGCAAAAGCTACTGTGCCAGCTGCCCACTTACACACTCTAGTGGCACCTTTGCTATTCCTCAAATCCACAAATTGCCATTCTCATCCAATTAATGCTCAAACACTGGCGGGGGTTTTTTTCTGCCTCACATATTTAGCAGATTTTTGTCAGAAAATAAAAGGTGAAGATCAATACACAGGACCCTGTCAAACCAGACCAAACCCAGCAAAGTTAAGACTTTTTCAATGCCAGAAAATACCCTGGAGTCATCTGTGGGAATATTATGAAAGAGAACCAAGGATTAGTGCAGAGATTGAGGAGATTAAACCTTAATTAAAATAAGCAGTTGTATACAGTACATATGGCAGACAACTATTCTTATAGCTGCAATGGAGCAGTTTTCCAGGAGTTACACAAGTCCTATCTCATCCTACACAAGGAGTGTGTTTCTGCAGTGGCTGCTGGAGGACATGTTGTTTAGGTCAGTACAGAAACATGCAGCTACAGAAAACTACCCATGGCATGGCGCTTCCCTGTAACAAAATAAGGTGATTTCCCTAATCAGCATTTGTATCTAAACTGCACATATGGCATTTGCCCTCCTGCTCACAGACTGTGCTCCTTCAGCCCATGATGGTACGTTTACTATCAAGCCAAAGCATGGGAGCTAGATTCCCCTCTTGAGAGCACAGAAGTGGAGGTGACAGTCATCTCCAGTCTAAGATAATCTCTGCCTGCTGACCTCCAAAATAAGATGCAAGGGCATATTCAAAACTTGAATTGTGTCCCTTTTTATTTTAAGTATGTTTACGCAATTTTCTAATGGAGTTACGTTGCTCATGTTTAAAAAAAAAAAAAAATCAACTTAATTTGGTGCATGCCATTTCTGTGGTTGTGTAATCACTTTTCTCTGTTCATGAAGTTTTATTCTGATTATCAGGATGGATTTTATACTCTATAGATTTGTGATGAACAAGAGGTATGTAAGGATCATACTCCGGTGGTGTTGATCATCAAGTTGTGAGGAAAAAACCCTGCAACTTTTGATGTACATCCTTTCAGAACTTGATGCTACTTCAATATTTTGAAAGAGAAATATGGAATATCAAAATATATCTAAATGACTTGCCAACTTCTTTCCAAAATACCAGCAGTACCATTCTTGTCTGGAGTTTGTGTACTAAGTCAAGAGGGGTTCTTCTGGAGTGTCACTGTTTGAGTGCTTTCAAAACTCAGAATCACAGAATTGCCTAGATTGGAAAAGACCTTTAAGATCATTGAGTCCAATCTTTAACCTCACACTGACAAGTCCCTGACTAACCCATGTCCCTCAGCATTATGTCTAGATGACTCTTAAATACCTCCAGGGATGGGGACTCCACCACTGCCCTGGGCAACCCATTCCAATGCCTGAGAATCCATTCAGGAAATAATTCTTCCTCATATCCAATCTAAACTGCCCTTGGCACAACTTGAGACCATTTCCTCCTGTCCTGTCACTCATTACTTGGTTGAATAGACCAACCCTTACATTGCTACACCCTCCTTTCAGGTAATTGTACAGAGCAGTAAGGTCTCCCCTCAGCCTCATTTTCTCCAGGCTAAACAACTCCAGTTCCCTCGCTCCTCATAAGACATGTGCTCCAGACCCTTCCCCAGCTCTGCTGCCCTTCTCTGGACATGCTCCAGCACCCGCATGTCCTTCTTGTAGTGAGGGGCCCAAAACTGAACATAGAACTCAAGGTGTGGCCTCACCTGTGCCAAGTACAGGGGTAAGATAACTTCCCTGGTCCTAGTGGCCACACTATTCCTAAAATACAACTCTGGATGTTATAATCTATTGTTATCCAGTATTTTATTATTCTCAGTAGGACATTTATTGGAGAGAAGACAGGAGTAGGCCATAATTAATCCTTTCAGCAGTTCTAGTTGCGTACTCGTGACTGTGTGGAACTATTTGCTCTTAAGTAGAAACCTGAAGGGTCTCTACCCTCTACCTTGTGATGATGTTGGCAAATATTCCCTTCTGACCTAGTCTGTGTTTTGTTGCAATGTTATTTTAGGGACATGTTTGATAGTTATCACATAGTTTGATAGACAAGTCTACAAATGAATATCCACATGTACATCTCTCAAAGCAGCGGGGCTTCTGCTGATCAGACTCTCTGATAACTTCATTCCTTTACTTTTTTCAGGGGTTGCTGCACATAAAGAATTCCTCCAGATTGGTGCCAAATTATTTGTTTATATTTTCAGGGTATATTATTTCAATTACTTTAGATAGTTTCATAACAGGTATAAACTAATTATTCTAATCAACATTGAAATACAGTGCCGTCAAGTCCCAGGTGTCATTTTAGAATGTCTTCCTGTGAAAATCCTTCTGTGCTTTTCCACTGAGGCTGATTGGGCTGGATCCTTCTGTTTCAACCCCTGCGTTGAAGTCAGTGAACTTCCTTCTTGCTGTCACTCTTGGAAGAAAGAAGATAATCTCTGTCTTAGTGGGCTTTGTAACAGATATTTTATCCTTACACTTTTCCTTACCCTCTATTCCTTACTTGGCAAATATATAGGTGTTATATATAAATACAAAAATATTTATATTGCATATGCTATGTTATTAGGTGAATGAATTAAACAGGCAACTCGGCAAAAGAGGGTTGAGAGGGGGAGAAGGAAAAGCAAAAAGTTTGCAGAAGCAGAGAAAAACTGTTACTTCAGAATTCTAATAAGCAGTATTAGTGACTTTTAAGATAATAATATCTGCTGGGGCATGTACAGAGGAGCACTAAGAAAGCTCAGCGCTCTGGTGACTGCCAAACTGCTCTGCAGCCACTGCCTCCAACGCAAATACCTCAGCTACATTTAAGTATCTTTACTGGAGGCAATCAATCACATAAGGAACAGAGCAGTTATAAATAAGGTCTGCCATTCATATGCATTCAGTTATTTTTGCAACTAAGCTATATTTCCATCCAAAATAAATATTTGCATAACTGAATGTCTCCCTCCTAGAAGGACTGGAGGAAAAAAAAAAAAAAAAAGAGTGTGAATTGTCAGCATAGGTCAAGAAATAACTGAAACTCAGAATTCAGTGCCTGGATGCATTTCATCTTCAGAACCAAAGCGTTGCCACCCTGTGCAACCTTCTGAAAGACAATGGCGCCTTAGGCTTAAGTACCTAATGTCACAGTGAATGAAGAGATCCAGACAGCCAACTTACTGCTCGTGATGGAAAACAACACAGCAAATGGAAGGATGATGAGCACTGTAAGAATATTATAAAAATTGCACAGTTAGTTTAAAGAAATTTATTAATAGAAAAGATATCTTTGAGCAGAAAGCTAACTTCTTGAAAGGTAATTTCATGTTGCCGTTTCTCAGTGTGAAGATAGCAAAATGCTTTTAAAAAATTAATTTTTTTCTTTTTTTTTTTTCTTTTGCTATCAACGTCTGCCCCACAAAGAACACTTGTTTTAGATATGTCAGTCAAGTATGCATCTGCAACGCTGTAGCTTACCAGTTCTCCAGAACTATCTCAAGGATTCTGTCTAAATTACAATGAACTTGGTTGCATGTATAGTACCAGTGAGACACACAAACAGATTCACTTGCTGGGCACAGGACAGCAAAGAAGAAGAAAGACTTGCAGCACTGGTGTGTGCAACAATAGCACTGAGCAGCAGAGCCAGAGAGCTCAGTAGGGCCAACGTCATCAGCCGCTGTGGTAATATGTTACTCACATTTTGTAATTCAGAAGTAAACATGTGAAAGATGGTTTTATTCACTGACTGAATCTAGTCAGATGATCAATATGTCATCACTGTATTTCCCCCATGAAATAAGAACATGCAGAATAACTTCCCCTGTTTGGGGTTTTAATCTTCTTACTTTCCCTATTTTTGGGCATTCTCTCTACCTTATATTTCAGAGTTATTCCACAGGGCTTAAGAGAAGACAGGTGCAGGTACTGTGTTTGGATTTCTTCTGCCTGTGATACTTTGTTGTAAATGGAGACAACGTTAGGAGCTTTAACCTTTTTTTCCTCGAGTTTGGCTTTGATCTTATTGCCAAGGAAATGCATATCAACCAATGTTTTGCATTTTAAGGAAAAAATGCAAACAAAAAAATTGACCAATTTTTGATAAAATATGCATGTTTAGGCTGTGTTTTCCATTTGAGAGGCTGATAAAATCCAGCATGAAAAACTTTTTAATGTTAACTAATTTCAGAATTACAGCTTTTTGAATAGCAAAAACCACCAGATATGAGCCCTTTTGTTTATAACTAGTATAGTGACAGGGCAGAGGTGAAATTTCCTTAGCTGCTTCTATCTTTAACAATCTAATCTTTATCAATGGATTATTCCAAATCCTTCATTGAATAATTTGCACAATGATTTTGGTTTCTGTGAGTCTCATCACCAGCAAATTCATTTATTAGAATGTATATGAAGGAGATATGTGTATGGAGGGATGGAACACCATCCAAAAGGACCTTGACAGGCCTGAGAGGTGGGCCTGTGCTAACCTCATGAAGTTCAACAAGGCCAAATGCAAGGTCCTGCACCGGGGCCAGGGCAATCCCAAACATAAATACAGGTGATGAGTGGCTTGAGGCCAGCTCTGAAG